>NW_028270171.1:36792505-37027505 GCF_037043375.1 Chiloscyllium plagiosum
CTCTGTTTAAATCCCCACCAGACACCGCTCTGTAATGAGGAGCTGTCCCATGCTCTGGTAAGGCTATGGTGACATTACATTGGTTTGTACCTGGAGCACTGTGTGCAGGACTAGTCACTGCATTGCCAGAGGGATGTTAGTGTGTGGGGAAGGTTTACTGGATGAATCCCCACTGGAATGAACAGCACTCTCTTTCCCCCAATTAAGTCACTCTTACAGCTTTTGTGTCTTTGGAGACACAAGGACCAATTCATCTGAAACAGCAGCTGGATTTTATATTCACGGGCACCCAATAAGATTGGCTCGTTTACATACACACACACACACACACACACTCCCTCAAACACAAACACAGACACACTCTCACAAACACATACACACAGGCACAACTCTCTCACACACACATACACACACAAGCACACACTTTCCCTCTCACACACATACACGCACAAACATACGCTCCCTCAAATACACACATGGACACGCTCTCTCACACATACATGCAGACACACTCACTGTTTCTCACAGAAACACTCTCTCTCACACACACAGACACTCTCTCTCATGCACACAGACACACACTCTCTCTCACACAGACACACACTCTCTCTCACACACACACATACACACACGCTCTCTCATTTACAGACACACTCTCACACACACATTCTTATTCTCTCACACACCTACTCACTCTCACGCACATAGACACACTCTCTCTCACACACACTCTCTGTCTCTCACACACACACTCTCTCTCACACACATACACACAGACACACGATCCCTCAAACACACACAGACACTCTTTCTCACACACACAAAAACACACAGTTACACTGTCTCTCACACACACATACACACGCAGACACACACTCCATCAAATACACATAGACACACTCTCACACACATGCACACAGACACACACTCTCTCACACATACATACACACTCTCTAGCACACAAGACAAACTGTCATACACACACATAGACACACAGACACATGCACACACAGACACACACACACATAGACACACAGATACATTCTCTCACACACAGACACACTCTCTCACACACACAGACACACTCACACACACACATACACACAGACACACTCTCTCACACACATACACACTCTCTCACACACACCCTCACTCACACACATGCACACAGAGACACACACACAGCCACACACTCTCACATGAACATGCACTTCCTCTCTCACACACATATACAGACACACAGAGATACACATGCATCCACTCTTTCACACACACAAACACGGACAGTCTCTCTCTCTCTCTGACTGTTTCTCTCTCTCACACACACACACACACACACAGCTGTAAAGGCATTGTCGGGGTGTTGCTGGAGAAATGATTTCTCCGAGGACTGAACCATGATCTCACATGATGACTGCTCCAAGGGGACAGACAGCAGCTACAGAGACTTGTTGGATCTTCCTGTGCACCACCTCTTGCATCGACAGCATTAGTCTGTTTGGGTGCCTGATTTTCTAAAATGTCTCGAAGCAACAAGTAACAAAAGATTGATGAACGTTTTCCTCCAAACCATGTTTCAGACACATGCTGCTGTTATTTTTACTGATTGTGTAAAATGATCTGGATCTGCTGAAATGGGGATTGGATTCCATTTCAAATTACGACACCAGAGTGCCTCGGAGACCCTGAGGAAATGATCAGGGAATTGCATCTGTTCCTTTCTACCCTCTGCACTCTGTACCGCCAGATTGTGCACCCTCAGTACCTCAGATAGTGCTCCCTGTGAGAGAGAGAGAGGGGTTGAAAGAGAGGGGATGAGAGAGTGAGGGTTGTTGAGAGAGGGTGTGGTGAGAGGGGGGCAGTGAGCGAGAGAGGGAGTGAGAGAGCGGTGAGAGAGAGGAGTTGACAGAGAAAGAGAGGTGTGAGAGAGAGAGGGGTGTGAGAGAAAGTGGTGAGAGAGAGGGGTTGAGAGAGAAAGAGAGGGGTGAGAGAGAGAGGGTTAGAGACAGGGAGTGACCGAGAGGGGTGAGAGGGGGATGGGTTAGAGAGAGAGAGCAGGGTAAGAGAGAAAGGGAGAGGGGTGAGGGGGTGAGAGATAGAGGAGGGGTGAGAGGGGTTGACAGAGAGAGGGGTGAGAGAGGGGGGATGAGAGAGTGAGGGGGGTTGAGAGAGGGGGTGGTGAGAGAGGGGTGGTGAGACACAGGGAGTGAGAGAGAGGTGTGAGAGAGAGGGGTGAGAGACAAGGGGTGTTTGAGAGTGAGAAAGTGGGGAGTGGGTAAGAGAGAGAAAGGGGTGAGAGGGCAGTGAGAGGGAGAGGTGGGTGTGAGTGACACAGAGGGAGTGGGAGAGAGAGGGGTGAGAGAGAATGGGGGTGAGAGAGAGGGAGCGAGAAGGAGAGAGAGGGGAGGAGACAGAGGCAGAGAGATGGGGATGTGAAAGAGATTGGGGTGGGAGAGAAAGGGGTGACAGAGAGAGAGAGGAGAGAGAGGGGGGTGAGAGAGAGATGGATGTGTGAGAGAGGGGTTGAGAGAGAGGGGGGTGAGAGACTGAGGGGGTTAGAGAGTGAGGGGATGAGAGTTTGAGGGGTGTTGACAGAGGGGGGTGAGAGATAGGGGTGAGAGAGAGGGTGTGAGAGAGAGGGGTGAGTGAGAGAGGGGTTGAGAGAGAGGAAGGTGGGAGAAAGAGAGGGTTGAGAGAGAGGGTGGTGTGAGAGAGAGAGGGGTGAGAGGGCGGTGAGAGGGAGAGGTTTAAGTGAGTGACAGAGAGTGTGTGGGAGAGGGGGGGAGAGAGAGGGGGTGCGAGAGAGAGGGTGTGTGAGAGTGTGTGAGAGAGGGGGGGATGTAAAAGAGATTGGGGTGGGAGCGAGAGGGGTGACGGAGAGAGAGGGGAGAGAGAGGGGGGTGTGAGAGAGATGGATGTGAGAGAGAGAGATGGTTGAGAGAGAGGGGGTGAGAGACTGATGGAGTGAGAGAGTGAGGGGATGAGCGATTGAGGGGGGTTGAAAGAGGGGGTGAAGAGAAAGGGGGTGAGAGAGAGAGGGAGTGAGAGAGAGGGATGAGAGCGAGGGGTTGACAGAGAAAGACAGGGTTGAGAGAGAGAGTGGAAATGAGAGAGGCGTGAGTGAGGGGGTGAGAGAGTGAGGGGATCAGAGAGTGAGGGGATTTGAGCGAGGTGGTGGTGATGGGGGGGGTGAGAGAGGGGTGAGAGAGAGCTGGGTTGAAAGAGAGTGGGGTTGAGAGAGAGAAGGGGTTGAGAGAGAAGGGGGTTGAGAGAGAGGGGGGAGTGAGGGGTTGAGAAAGATGGGTTGAGAGAGAGGAGGTGAGGGGGGATACTGAGAGAGAGACGGAGAGAGAGAGCGACAGACAGAGAGAGAGATAAAGCAAGAGTGAGAGAGAAGAGGTGAGGGAGGTAGGGTGGACTGAGAGAGAGGTAGTGAGAGAGTGAGAGTGCCAGACAGAGAGAGCATGAGCGACAGAGAGAGAGAGAGAGAGCACGAGCAAGAGAGAGCGAATGAGAGAGACCGTGAGATAAGAGAGAGAGGGAGGCAAGAGAGAAGGAGAGAGGCAGGGAGAGAGAGATAGTGTGAGAAGAGGATGAGAGAGTGAGAGAGACCGCAAGGGGAAGAGAGAGAGCTGAAGTGAGAGAGAGAGAGAGACGTAAGAGAGGGGTGTGAGAGAGAGGGGCGAAAGAGGAGGGGAGACAGGAGGAGAGAGAGAGGGGGCAGGGGAGGGGGAGGAAGAGGGAGAGGGGAGAGAGAGGGGCAGAGAGATGGGCGGATAGAGGGGGAGAGAGTGGAGGAGAGGGGGGAGAGAGGGTGAGAGAGAGAGGTGTTGAGAGAGGGGGTGAAAGAGAGGAATTGAGAGGGGAGGTGAGAAACAGGGGTGTGAGAGAGAGAACGGGTGTGAGAGAGAAAGGGTGGGAGACAGAGGGGGCGGGAGAGAGAGAGACATGGGGGGAGAGTGAGAGTGGGGTGAGAGAGTGAGATGGGAGTGAGAGAGAGGGGATGTGAGAGACGCGGGAAAGAGGGGGTAGAGGGTGGGAGCAAGAGAGAGGGGGAGAGAGAGGGGAGAGAGAGAGAGGAGTTGAGAGAGTGCGGTTGAGAGAGGGGGTTGAGAGAGAGGGGTTGAGAGAGAGGGGTTGAGAGAGATGGGGGGAAATAAGGAGTGAGAGAGAGAGACGCGGGCTTAGAGAGAGAGTGGGGTGAGAGAGTGAGTGTGGGGTGAGAGAGTGAGTGGGGTGAGACAGTGAGATGGGAGTGAGAGAGGGGATAAGAGAGAGTGGGGAGGGGGTAAGAGAGAGAGTGGAGTGAGAAGGAGAAGATGTGAGAGAGAGTGTGGGTTAGAGAGAGGGGTGAGAGAGCGAGGGGTGAGAGAGAGGGGGTGAGAGAGAGGTGGTGAGAGAGAGAGAGCTGGGTGAGAGGGCGGTGAGAGGGAAAGGTGGGAGTGAGTGACAGAGAGGGGATGGGAGAGAGGGGGGTGAGAGAGAGAGGGGGTGAGAGAAAGGCAGTGAGAAGGAGAGAGAGGGGATGAGAAAGAGGCAGAGAGATGGTGGGAGAGAGGGAGGTGGTGAGAGAGGGAGGATGTGTGAGAGTGTGTGTGAGAGAGAGGGGCGGATGTGAAAGAGATTGGGGTGGGAGAGAGAGGGGTGATGGAGAGAGAGGGATGTGAGAGAGTGGTGAGAGAGGGGAAGAGAGAGTGAGTGAGCGAAATGGGTGAGAGGGGGAGGGGTTAGAGAGAGCGCAGGATAAGAGTGAAAGGGGATGAGAGAGTGAGGAGGGTTGAGAGAGGGTGTGATGGGGGGGAGAGAGGATGAGAGAAACAAGGGGTGATTGTGAGAGAGAAAGTGAAGAGGTGGTCAGAGAGAGTGGAGTGAGAAGGAAAGGGTGTGATTGAGAGAGTGAGTGAGAGAGAGGGGTTGAGCGAGAGGGGGACAGGTTACAGTGAGAGCGCGGGGTAAGAGAGAAAGTGTGTGAGAGGGGGTGAGAGAGGGACGGGATGAGAGGGGGCGAGAGAGAGGTGTGAGAGAGAGAGGGATTGAGAGAGAGTGGTTGAGAGACTGAGGGGGTGAGAGAGCGAGGGGAGAGGAGATTGAGGGGTGTTGAGAGAGGGGGTGGTGAGAGAGGGGGCGGTGAGAGAGAGGGGTGTGAGACAAAGAGGGAGTGAGAGAGAGGGGTCAGAGAGAGGCTTGACAGAGAAAGAGAGGGGTGAGAGAGGGTGTGACAGAGAGTGGTGAGAGAGACAGGTTGAGAGAGAAAGAGAGTGGAGTGAGAGAGAGGGGAAGAGAGAGAGAGGTGAGTGAGGGGGTGAAAGAGTGAGGGGATGAGAGAGTGAGGGGGTGTTGAGAGAGGGGTTGGTGAGGGGTGTGAGAGAGGGTTGAGAGAGCGGGGTTGAGATAGAGAGGGGTTGAGAGAGAGAGGGGGTTGAGAAAACGACTGGGGGTGAGAGAGAGTTAGTAGGGTGTGAGAGAGAGTGGAATAAGAGAGGGGGTAAGAGAGGGGTGCAGTGAGAGAGAGGGGCTGAGAGAGAGATGGGCTGAGAGAGAGGGGTGAGATGTGGAGTGTGTGAGAGAGGAGGGATGAGAGTGGGAGGGGGAAAGAGGGAAGGGATGAGAGATGGAGGGTGATAGAGAGGGGTGTGAGAGAGAGGGGTGAGAGAGAGGGGAGAGAGAGGGAGGAGAGAGGGAGGGTGTGAGAGTGGAAGGGGGTGAGAGAGGGACGGGATGAGAGAGGGAGGGCGGGAGAGAGAGGGGTGTGAGAGAGAGAGAGGTGAGAGAGGGAGGTTGAGAGAGATGAGTGAGAGAGGGGGGAGAGAGAGAAGTGAGAGACGGGGGAGAGGGGGTAGAGAGGGAGCGAGAGAAGGTAAGAGAGTTAGAGTGGTGAGAGAAAGAGAGGGGTGACAGAGAGAGGGGCTTGAGAGAGAGAGGAGGTGTAAGGGGGGTGAGAGAGGGGGTGCGAGGGGTAGGTAGGTGAGGGTGTGTGGGCGGGATGGAGGTGGGGGGTGAGGGAGGTGGGAGGGAGATAGAGGGGGTGTGAGAGGGGGTGAGAGAGAGAGGTGTGTGAGAGAGAGCTCGGTGAGAGGGAGTGAGGGGGGCTGAGAAAGAGAGGTGGGTGAGAGAGAGAGTGGGTGTGAGAGAGAGGTTAGTGAGAGATGGGGAATGAGAGAGAGAGAGTGGGGTTGAGAAAGAGAGAGATGGGAGTGAGAGAGAGAGGGTGAGAGAGGGAGGGGAAGAGAGAGAGGGGTGAGAGTGAAGGAGTGAGAAGGAGAGAGAGGGGATGAGAACGAGATAAAGAGAGGGTGGGAGAGAGGGAGGGGGTGAGAGAGGGGGTGAAAGAGAAAGGGGTGAGAGAGCGGGGTTGAGAGAGAGAAGGTGGTGAGAGAACGAAGGGTCGTGAGAGAAAGGGGAGTGGGAGAAAGGGGTGAGAGAGAGCGGTTGAGAGAGAGGGGAGAGAGAGGGGTTGAGAAAGATGGGTTGAGAGAGAGAGGAGATGAGGGGGATGACTGAGAGAGAGAGACGGAGAGAGAGAGCAACAGAACAGAGAGAACAGCAAGAGTGAGAGTGAAGAGGTGAGAGAGATAAGGTGGACTGAGAGAGAGGGTGACAGACAGGAGAAGGGGGAGAGAGGGGGTGAGAGAGAGGATGAGAGAGGGGGGTGAGAGAGGTGTTGAGAGAGAGGGGGTGAGAGAGAGGAATTGAGAGAGAGGGGGTGAGAAACAGGGCTGTGAGAGAGAGAAGGGGTGTGAGAGAGAAAGGGTAGGAGATAGAGAGGGTGGGCGAAAGAGAGACGTCGGTGAGAGAGTGAGGGTGGGGTGAGAGAGTGAGATGTGAGTGAGAGAGAGACGTGGGCTAAGAGAGAGAGAGTGGGGGAGAGAGTGAGACGTGGGCTAAGAGAGAAAGAGTGGGGGAGAGAGTGAGAGTGGGGTGAGAGAGTGAGATTGGAGTGAGAGAGAGGGGTAGAGAGTGGGGGGCAAGAGAGGGGAGAGAGAGGGGGAGAGAGGGAAGAGAGAGAGAGGGCGCGGGAGAGAGATGAGTTGAGAGAGAAGGGGTGAGAGAGAGGGGGTGAGAAAGAGAGAGAGTGAAAAAGAGAGCGCGGGTGAGAGAGAGGGGGTGAGAGAGAGGGGGTAGTGGTGAGAGGGGGGTGAGAGAGAAGGGGTGAGAGAGAGGGGTGGGGTGAGAGGGAGATGAGAGAGAAGGGGTGAGATACAGAGGGGGTGGGACAGAGAGAGAAAGATTGTGGTGAGAGAGAGGGGTGAGAGAGTGAGAAGGGTGTGAGAGAGGGGGGAGTGAGAGAGGGAGTGTGTGAGAGAGAGGAGTAAGAGAGCGAGGGGTGAGAGAGAGGGGTTGAGAGAGAGGGTGGGTGGTGAGAGAGAGAGCTCAGGGTAAGAGAGAAAGGGTGTGAGAGGGGTGAGGGGGTGCGAGAGGGAGGAGGGGTGAGAGAGAGGGGATATGAGAGTGAGGGGTTCAGAGAGAGATGGTGTGAGAGAGAGAGAAGGGGGTGAGAGAGAGAGGCGAGTGAGAGAGGGGGGGTGAGAGAGATGAGTGAGAGAGTGGTTGAGAGAGAGAGGTGTTGAGAGAGAGGTGGTGAGAGAGAGGAATTGAGAGAGAGGGGGTGAGAAACAGGGCTGTGAGAGAGAGAAGGGGTGTGAGAGAGAAAGGGTAGGAGATAGAGAGGGTGGGCGAAAGAGAGACGTCGGTGAGAGAGTGAGGGTGGGGTGAGAGAGTGAGATGTGAGTGAGAGAGAGAGACGTGGGCGAAGAGAGAGAGAGTGGGGGAGAGAGTGAGACGTGGGCTAAGAGAGAGAGAGTGGGGGAGAGAGTGAGAGTGGGGTGAGAGAGTGAGATTGGAGTGAGAGAGAGGGGGTAGAGAGTGGGGGGCAAGAGAGGGGAGAGAGAGGGGGAGAGAGGGAAGAGAGAGAGGGGGCGGGAGAGAGATGAGTTGAGAGAGAAGGGGTGAGAGAGAGGGGGTGTTAAAGAGAGAGAGTGAGTGAAAAAGAGAGCGCGGGTGAGAGAGAGGGGGCTGAGAGAGAGGGGGTAGTGGTAAAAGGGGGGTAAGAGAGAAGGGGTGAGAGAGAGGGGTGGGGTGAGACGGAGATGAGAGAGAAGGGGTGAGATACAGAGGGGGTGGGACAGAGAGAGAAAGATTGTGGTTAGAGAGAGGGGTGAGAGAGTGAGATGGGAGTGAGAGAGGGGGGAGTGAGAGAGAGGGAGTGTGTGAGAGAGAGGAGTAAGAGAGCGAGGGGTGAGAGAGAGGGGTTGAGAGAGAGGGTGGGTGGTGAGAGAGAGAGCTCAGGGTAAGAGAGCTCGGGGTAAGAGAGAAAGGGTGTGAGAGAGGGAGAGGGGTGAGGGGGTGCGAGAGGGAGGAGGGGTGAGAGAGAGGGGATATGAGAGTGAGGGGTTGAGAGAGAGATGGGGTGAGAGAGAGAAGGGGGTGAGAGAGAGGGGAGTGAGAGAGAGGGTGGTGAGAGCGATGAGTGAGAGAGTGGTTGAGAGAGAGGGGTTGAGAGAGAGAGGGGGAGAGAGAGGGTTTGAGAAAGATGGGTTGCGAGAGAGAAGAGGTGAGGGGGAGGACTGAGAGAGAGAGAGACGGAGAGAGAGAGAGAGAGCAACAGACAGAGAGAACGATAGAGCAAGAGTGAGAGAAGTAGGGTGGACTGAGAGAGAGGGAGACAGACAGACAGACAGAGAGCATGAGCGACAGAGAGAGAGAGAGAGCGAGCGAGAGAGACCGTGAGATGAGAGAGAGAGGGAGGCAAGAGAGAGGGAAATAGCCAGGGAGAAGAGACAGTGTGAGAAGAGGGTGAGAGAGTGAGAGAGAGCAAGAGGAAGAGAGCGAGTGGAAGAGTGAGAGAGAGAGAGAGGATGCAAGAGAGAGAGAGGGCGGAGAGAGAGGGAGACGAGAGAGGAGGGGAGAGAGGAGGAGAGAGAGAGGGGGAGAGGGAGGGGGAGAGATGGGTGAGAGAGAAGGGGAGAGAGGGGGGAGAGAGATGGGAGAGGGGGTTGTGAGGAGGAGAGAGCGGAGGAGAGGGGTTGAGAGAGGGGACAGAGAGAGGGGGAGAGAAGGGTCAGAGAGAAGAGGAGAGAGAGGGGGAGAGAGAAGCGGGAGAGAGATGGGGAGGGGAGTGAGGGGGAAGGAGTGGAGGAGAGGAAGAAAGGGGGCGTGAGAGAGAGGGGGAGAGAGGGGGTGAGAGAAAGCTGTTGAGAGAGAGGGGGTGAGAGAGAGAGGGGTGAGAGAGAGAAGGGGTGTGAGACAGAAGGGGTGGGAGGGAGTGAAATGTGGGGTGTGAGAGAGAGAGAGTGGGGTGAGAGAGTGAGAGTGGGGTGATAGAGTGAGATGTGAGCGAGAGAGAGGGGATGTGAGAGACAGGGGGAGAGAGGGGGTAGAGATTGGGGGGCTAGCGAGGGGGTAGAGAGAGAGTGGAGAGAGAGGGGGGAGAGAGAGGGGGAGGGGGGAGAGGGGATGAAAAAATTGGGCAGAGAGTGGGAGAGAGAAGGGGAGAGAGGGGGGGGAGAGAGAGAGGGTTTGAGAGCACGGGTGAGAGAGGGGTTGAGAAAGAGAGAGTGTGAGTAAAAAAGAGAGAGAGAGTGGAAGTGAGAAAGAGAGAGTGAGTGAGAAAGAGAGCGCGGGTGAGAGAAGGGGGGTGAGAGAGAGGAGGTGGGGGTAAGGGGGGTGAGAGAGAAGGGGTGATTGAGAGAAAGAAAGTGGGGAGGGGATAAGAGATAGTGGAGTGCGAAGGAGAGGGTGTGAGAGAGAATGGGCGAGAGAGAGGGGGTGAGCGAGAGAGGGATGAGAGAGAAGGGCTGAGGTAGAGGGGTTGAGAGAGAGAGGGATGAGAGAGTAAGGATTGGAGAGATTGAGGGGATGAGAGAGTGAGCTGGGTTGAGAGAGGGGGTGGTGAGAGAGAGTGGGATGAGAGATGGGAGAGAAGGGTGAGAGAGAGAGGGGGAGGGAGGGGTAGAGAGAGAGGGGTTGAGAGAGAGAGGGTTGAGGGAGAGAAGGGGTGAGAGAGAGTGGGGGAGTGAGAGAGAAGGGGTAGAGAGCGGGGTTGAGAGAGGGAGAGAGGATGAGAGAGGGGGTTAGAGAGAGGGAGAGAGAGGAGTGGGAGAGAGGGGGGGTGAGTGAGGGAGTGGGGTGAGTGAGAGAGGGCGATGTGAGGGGGGTGAGAGAGAAAGGGGGAGAGACAAAGGGGGAGTGAGAGTGGGTCAGAGAAAGACTGGAGGTGAGAAAGAGAGGGGCTGGGAGAAAGGGCATGAGAGAGAGAGGGTTTGAGAGAAATGGAGTGAGAGTGAGATGGGGTGAGAGAGAGAGGGAGTGAGAAGGAGAGAGAGGGTATGAGAAAGAGACAGAGAGAGGGTGGGAGAGAGGTAGGGGGTTGGAGAGAGGGAGGATGTGAAAGAGAGAGGGGTGAGAGAGAGAGAGGGGATGTGAGAGAGAGTATGAATGAGGATGTAAGAGAGAGAGAGTTTGGGAAAGAGAGAGGAGTGAGAGAGCAGGTGAGGGGGTGAGAGAGAAGGGGGTGAGAGAATGGGATGTGAGAGAGAGTAGGGTAAGAGAGAGTGAGAGCAAGGGGTGAGAGAGAGGGGATTTAGAGGGGGGGTTGAGAGAGCGAGAGAGAGCGGGTGAGAGAGAGAGAGGAGGATGAGGGGGTGAGAGAGAGAGGGTGAGAGAGAGGGGTTGAGAGAGAGGGTGTGAGAGAGAAAGGGGTGAGAGAGAGTGGGGTGAGAAAGGGAGAGAGGGCTGAGAAAGGGAGAGAGTGGAGAGAAAGAGAGGGGGTCAGAGAAAGAGTAAATGTGTGGGAGGGGGTGAGAGAGAGGACATGGGAGAGAGAGTGGGAGAGAGAGGGTGTGAGAGAGAGGGATTGAGAGAAAGGGAGAGAGATAGCGAAGGGGTGAGAGAGAAAGGGGGGCAGCGAGCGAAAGAGGGATGAGAGAGATGGGACGTGAGACAGAGAGCGAAAGGGGTGAGAGAGGGGGTGAGATAGACAGTGAATGATGGATTGAGAGAGAGAGACAGACAGACAGAGAGAGAACGAGTGAATGGATGAGAGAGTTAGAGTGGTATGAGGGAGATGGGCTGAGAGAGTGGGCGCTGGAGAGTGACAGAATGAGAGCAAGGAGGAGGGAGGAAGAAAGGGGTCAAAAGAGAGAGAGAAATGGGGTGAACGAGAGAAAGAGGGCGCGAGAGAGGGGGTATACAGAGAGAGAGAGAGAGAGCGGGGGTGTGAGACAGAGCACGGGAGGGAAGGGGAATGAGAGAGAGAAAAAGGAGCAAGAGACAGAAGACAATAGATTGAGAGAGAGTGCGGGAGAGAGACAGGGTGCGAGAGAGAGGGGTGTGAGAGAGAGACACAGAGATGTGGGTAAGAGACAGGGAGTGTGGGCGGGGGAGATAGAGTGAAGGGGTGAGCGAGAGAGGGAGTGAGAGAGGATATAAAGGGGAAGAGAGGGTGAGGGGTGACAGAGCGAAAGGGGTGAGAGTGACAGAGAGAAAGGGGTGAGAGTGACAGAGCAGGGTGGAGAGAGAGGGGGTAAGATAGAGCGAGGGCGAGAGAGATAACAAGGTGAGAGAGAAAGGGGGTGTGAGAGAAAGTGGCTGAGAGAGAGAGAGGCTGAGAGAGAGGGTGTTGAGAGAGAGGCAGTGAGAGAGAGAGGGTGCGAGAGATATTGAGTGGTGAGAGAGAGAGGCCGTGAGAAAGAGAGTGGGTAAGAGAGAGGGCGTGAGAGAGAGAGGGGTGAGAGAGGGGGAGAGAGAGGGGGAGAGGTGGTGAAGAGGGGGGGTGAAAGGGTGAGAGAGTTAGTAGGGTGTGAGAGAGGGTGTAATAGAAAGGGGGAGAGAGTGTGGAATGAGAGAGGGGGTGAGAGAGAGGGGGCAGTGAGAGAGAACGGCTGAGGGAGACAGGGAGTGCAAGAGAGGGTGGGTGAGAGCGGGAGTGGCTGAGAGAGAGAGGGGCTGAGAGAGGGAGGGGCTGAGAGAGATGGGCTGAGAGACAGATGGGCTGAGAGAGAGGGGTGAGATAGGGAGAGTGTGAGAGAAGAGGGATGTCAGTGGGAGGGGGAAAGAGGGACGGGATGAGAGAGGGAGGGTGATAGAGAGGGGTGTGAGAGAGAGAGGGGTGAGAGAGAGGGGAGAGAGAGGGAGGAGAGAGGGAGAGTGTGAGAGTGGAAGGGTGTGAGAGAGGGATGGGATGCGAGAGGGAGGACGTGAGAGAGGGGTGTGTGTGAGAGAGAGAGAGAGGTGAGAGAGAGGGTGAGAGAGTAGTGAGAGACGGGGGAGAGAGAGGGGAGAGGGGAGGAGAGAAGGTAAGAAAGTTAGAGTGGTGAGAGAAAGGGAGGGGTGACAGAGAGGGGTTTGAGAGAGAGGGGGGGTGTAAGAGGGGGGTGAAAGGGGTAGGTGGGTGAGGGGGTGTGTGGGGGATGGGGGTGGGAAAGGGGTTTGGAGGGGGGTGAGGGAGGTGGGGGGGAAGATAAATGGGGTGAGGGGGTGGGATAGAGAGAGGTGTGTGAGAGGGGGGTGAGGGGGGCTGAGAGGGAGAGGTGGGTGAGAGAGAGAGAGGTGGGTGAGAGAGAGGTTGGTGAGAGATGGGGAATGAGAGAGGGGGGTTGAGAGAGAGAGGGTGGGAGAGAGGGAGGGGGTGAGAGAGAGGGTGAGAATGAGGGGGGTGAGATAGAGGGAGTGAGAAGGAGAGAGAGGGGATGAGAAAGAGATAGAGAGAGGGTGGGAGAGAGGGGATGAGAGAGAGAGAAAGCGTGTGAGAGAGCGGGAGGGGTGCAAGAGAGGTGAGTAAGAGAGAAGGGTATGAGAGAGGAGATTTGAGAAAGAGAGGGGTGAGAAAGAGCGCGGGTGAGGGGGTAAGAGAGAAAGGGGTTGACAGAGCGGGGGTGAGAAAGCGAGGGGCTGACAAAGAGAGAGGGGGTTTGAGAGAGCGGGTGAGAGAGGGAGGAGGATGAGGGGGGTGAGAGAGAGAGGGTGAGAGAGAGGGGTTTTAGAGAGAGAGGGGGTTTGAGAGAGAGAGAGAGCCTGAGAGAGAGAGAGAGGAGGATGAGGGAGGTGAGAGAGAGGGTGAGACAGAAGGGGTTTGAGAGGGCGAGAGAGCGTGGGTGAGAGAGAGAGAGGAGGATGAGGGAGGTGAGAGAGAGAGGGTGAGAGAGAGGGGTTGAGAGAGAGAGGGGGTTTGAGAGAGCGAGAGAGCGGGTGAGAGAGAGCGAGGGGGGTGAGAGAGAGGGGGTTTAGAGAGAGGGGGGTTTGAGAAAGCGAGAGAGAGCGGGTGAGAGAGAGAGAGGAGTATGGGGGTGTGAGAGAGAGAGGGTGAGAGAGATTGAGGAGGATGGGGGGGTGAGAGAGAGAGGGTGAGAGAGAGGGTTTTAGAGAGAGGGGGGTTTGAGAGAGCGAGAGAGAGCGGGTGAGAGAGAGAGAGGAGGATGAGGGGTGTGAGAGAGAGAGGGGTTTTAGAGTGAGAGGGGTTTGAGAGAGCGAGAGAGAGCGGGTGAGAGAGAGAGGATGATGAGGGGGGTGAGAGAGGGGTTGAGAGAGGAGGTTTGAGAGAGCGACAGAGCGGGTGAGAGAGAGAGGAGGATGAGGAGGGTGAGAGAGAGAGGGTGAGAGAGAGAGAGGATGATGAGGGGGGTGAGAAGGAGAGGGTGAGAGAGAGGGGGTATAGAGGGAGAGGGGTTTGAGAGAGCGAGTGAGAGCGAGTGAGAGAGAGAGAGGAGGAGGAGGTGAGAGAGCGGGTGAGAAAGAGGGGTTCAGAGAGTGGGGGTTTGAGAGAGCGAGAGAGAGCTGTTGAGAGAGTGAGAGAGGAGGATGAGGCGTGTGAGAGAGAGAGGGTGAGAGAGGGGGTTTTTGATAGAGAGGGTGTTTGAGAGAGTGAGAGAGAGCAGGTGAGAGAGAGTGAGGAGGATGGAGGGTGAGAGAGAGGGTGAGAGCGCTCTTTCTCACCCCTCTCTTTCTCAAATCTCCTCTCTCATACCCTTCTCTCTTACTCACCTCTCTTGCACCCCTCCCGCTCTCTCACACACTTTCTCTCTCTCTCATCCCCTCTCTCTCACCCCCTCCCTCTCTCCCACCCTCTCTCTATCTCTTTCTCATAAAAATACGAGAGAGTGGGTGAGAGAGAGGGGAGGATGAGGATGGCGAAAGAGAGAGGGTGAGAGAGAGAGGTGTTTTAGAGAGAGGGCGTTTGAGAGAGCGGGTGAGAGAGAGAGAGGAGGATGGGGTGGTGAGAGAGAGAGTGTGAGAGAGAAGGGGTTTGAGAGAGCGAGAGAGAGCGGGTGAGAGAGAGGAGGATGAGGGGGTGAGAGAGAGAGGGTGAGAGAGAGGTGTTGAGAGAGGGGGGTTTGAGAGAGCGAGAGAGCACGGGTGAGAGAGAGAGAGAGAGGAGGATGAGGGGGGTGAGAGAGAGGGTGACAGAGAGGGGTTGAGAGAGAGGAGGTTTGAGAGAGCTAAAGAGAGCTGTTGAGAGAGTGAGAGAGGAGGATGAGGCGTGTGAGAGAGAGAGGGTAAGAGAGAGGGGTTTTTGAGAGAGGGGGGTTTGAGAGAGCGAGAGAGAGCCGGTGAGAGAGAGAGAGAGAGAGGAGGATGAGGGGGTGAGAGACAGAGGGTGAGAGAGAGGGGTTTTAGAGAGAGAGGGGTTTGAGAGAGCAAGAGAGAGCGGGTGAGAGAGAGAGAGAGAGGAGGATGAGGGGGGTGAGATAGAGAGGGTGAGAGAGAAAGGGTTCAGAGAGAGAGGGTGAGAGAGAGGGGTTGAGAGAGAGAGGTGGTTTGAGAGAGTGAGAGAGAGCGGGTGAGAGAGAGTGAGGAGGATGAGGGGGGTGAGAGAGAGAGGGTGAGAGCGAGGGGTTGAGAGAGAGGACGTTTGAGAGTACGAGAGAGGGGGTGAGAGAGAGAGAGGAGGATGAGGGCGGTGAGAGAGAGAGGGTGAGAGAGAGGGGTTTTAGAGAGAGAGGGGGGTTTGAGAGAGCGAGAGAGTGCTGGTGAGAGGGAGAGAGGAGTATGAGGGGGTGAGAGAGAGAGAGTGAGAGAGAGGGGGTTTAGAGAGAGAGGGGGTTTGAGAGAGCGAGAGAGAGCGGGTGAGAGAGAGAGGAGGATGAGGGGGGTGAGAGAGGGTGTAAGAGAATGTGTTTGAAAAAACAAGAGAGAGCGGCTGAGAGAGAGGGAGGAGAATGAAGGGGGTGAGAGAGGAGGGTGAGAGAGAGGTGTTATAGAGAGAGACGGGGTTTGAGAGAGCGAAAGATGGCGGGTGAGAGAGAGAGAGGAGGATGAGACGGGTGTGAGAGAGAGAGGGTGAGAGAGGGGTTTTAGAGAGAGAGGGGTTTGAGAGAGCGAGAGAGTGCGGGTGAGAGAGATAGAGGAGGATTAGGGGTGTGAGAGACAGAGGGTGAGAGACAGGGGTTTTAGAGAGGGAGGGGGTTTGAGAGAGCGAGAGAGAGCGGGTGAGAGAGAGAGTGTAGGATGAGTGGGGTGAGAGAGAGAGGGTGAGAGAGAGGGGTTTTAGAGAGAGAGGGGTTTGAGGGAGCGAGAGAGAGCGGGTGAGAGAGAGAGAGAAGAGGATGAGGGGGTTGAGAGAAAGGGTGAGAGAGGGTTTATAGAGAGAGACGGGGTTTGAGAGAGCGAGTGAGAGCGGGTGAGAGAGAGAGAGAGAAGAGGATGAGGGGGGTGAGAGAGAGGGTGAGGGAGAGGGGTTTTAGAGAGAGAGGGTTTTTGAGAGAGTGAGAGAGAGCGGGTGAGAGAGATTGAGGAGGATGGGGGGGTGAGAGACAGAGGGTGAGTGATAGGGGTTTTAGAGAGAGAGCAGGTTTGAGAGAGTGAGAGCGGGTGAGAGAGAGAGAGGAGGATGAGGGGGGTGAGAGAGAGAGGATGAGAGAGAGGGGTTTTAGAGTGAGAAGGGGTTTGAGATAGCAAGAGAGAGCGGGTGAGAGAGAGGGAGGAGAATGAGGGGGTTGAGAGAGAGGGTGAGAGAGAGGAGGATGAGGGGGTGAGAGAGAGAGGGTGAGAGAGAGTGGTTGAGAGAGAGAGGGGGTTTGAGAGAGCGAGAGAGAGCGGGTGAGAGAGAGAGGAGGATGCGCGGGTGAGAGAGGGAGGGTGAGAGAGAGAGGGGTTTAGAGAGAGAGGGGTTTTGAGTGAGCGAGAGAGAGCGGGTGATAGAGAGAGAGAGGAGGATGAGGGGGTTGAAAGAGAGAGTGTGAGAGAGAGGGGTTTTAGAGTGAGGGGGTGGTTTGAGAGAGCGTGTGTGAGAGCGTGTGAGAGAGAGGAGGATGAGGGGGGTGAGGGAGAGTGTTGAGAGAGCGAGAGGATGATGGGGGTGAGAGAGAGAGGGTGACAGAGAGGGGTTTTAGTGAGAGAGGGGGTTTGATAGAGCTTGAGAGTGCGGGTGTGAGAGAGAGGAGGATGAGGGGCGTGAGAGAGAGGGTGAGAGAGAGGGGTTTTAGAGAGAGAGGGGGTTTGAGAGAGAGCAGGTGAGAGAGAGGCGTATGATGGGCGTGAGAGAGAGAAGGTGAGAGAGATGGGTTGAGAGAGAGAGGTGGTTTGAGAGAGCGAGAGAGAATGGGTGAGAAAGAGAGAGAGAAGGATGAGGGGGGCGTGAGAGAGAAGGTGAGAGAGATGGGTTGAGAGAGAGAGAGGAGGTTGAGGGGGGTGAGAGAGAGAGGCTGAGAGCAAGGGGTTGAGAGAGAGGACGTTTGAGAGTACAGGAGAGTGGGTGAGAGAGAGAGAGGAGGATGAGGGCGGTGAGAGAGAGAGGGTGAGAGAGAGGGGTTTTAGAGAGAGAAGGGTTTTGAGATAGCAAGAGAGAGCGGGTGAGAGAGTGCGAGGAGGATGAGGGGGTGAGAGAGAGAGGTTGAGAGAGAGGGGTTGAGAGAGAGAGGGGGTTTGAGAGAGCGAGTTAGAGCGGGTGAGAGAGAGAGAGGAGGATGAGGGGGGTGAGAGAGGGTGTGAGAGAAGGTGTTTGAGAGAGCAAGAGAGAGCGGGTGAGAGAGAGGGAGGAGAATGAGGGGGGTGAGAGAGAGGTTGAGAGAGAGGGGTTGAGACGGAGAGGGGGTTTGAGAGAGAGGAGGATGAGGGGGTGAGAGAGAGAGGGTGAGAGAGAGTGGTTGAGAGAGAGAGGGGGTTTGAGAGAGCGAGAGCGCGGGTGAGAGAGCGAGAGGAGGAAGAGGGGGTGAGAGAGGGAGGGTGGGAGAGTGGGGTTTAAAGAGAGAGGGGTTTTGAGAGAGCGAGAGAGAGCGGGTGAGAGAGACAGAGAGAAGAGGATCAGGGGGATGAGAGAGAGGGTGAGAGAGAGGGGTTATAGAGAGAGACGGGGTTTGAGAGAGCGAGAGATGGCGGGTGAGAGAGAGAGAGAGGAGGATGAGACGGGTGTGAGAGAGAGAGGGTGAGAGAGGAGTTTCAGAGAGAGAGGGGGTTTGCGGGAGCAAGAGAGAGTGGGTGAGAGAGATAGAGGAGGATGAGGGGGGTGAGATACAGAGGGTGAAAGATAGGGGTTTTAGAGAGAGAGGGGTTTTGAGAGAGCGAGAGAAAGCGGGTGAGAGAGAGAGAGGAGGATGAGGGGGGTGAGAGAGAGGGGTTTTGGAGAGAGAGGGGTTTGAGGGAGCGAGAGAGCGCGGGTGAGAGAGAGAGGGAGGAGGATGAGGGGGGTGAGAGAGAGTGTGTGAGAGAGAGGGGTTTTAGAGTGAGGGGGTGGTTTGAGAGAGCGAGAGAGAGCGGGTGAGAGAGAGAGAGAGAGGAGAATGAGGGGGGTGAGAGAGAGTGTTGAGAGAGCGAGAGGATGATGAGGGGGGTGAGAGAGAGCGGGCGAGAGATAGGGGTTTTAGTGAGAGAGGGGGTTTGATAGAGCATGAGAGTGTGGGTGAGAGAGAGAGAGAGGAGGATGAGGGGGTGAGAGAGTGTGAGAGAGCAAGAGGACGATGAGTGGGTAAGAGAGAGGGTGTGAGAGAGGGGTTCAGAGAGAGAGGAGGTTTGAGAGAGCGAGATAGAGCGGGTGAGAGAGAGAGGAGGAGGAGGGTGAGAGAGAGAGGGTGAGAGAGGGGGGTTGCGAGAGAGAGGTGGTTTGAGAGAGCGGGTGAGAGAGGGAGAGCTGAATGAAGGCAGTGAGTGAGAGAGGGTGAGAGAGAGAAGAGGAGGATGAGGGTGGTGAGAGAGAGAGGGTGAGAGAGAAGGGTTTTAGAGAGAGAGGGGGTTTGAGAGAGAGCGGGTGAGAGAGAGGAGGATGAGGGGCTTGAGAGAGAGAAGGTGAGAGAGATGGGTTGAGAGAGAGAGGGGTTTGAGAAAGCGAGAAAGAATAGGTGAGGGAGAGAGAGGAGGATGAGGGGGGTGAGAGAGAGAGGGTGAGCGAGAGAGGTGGTTTAAGAGAGCGGGTGAGAGAGAGGGAGGAGGATGAGGGGGGTGAAAGAGAGAGAGGGTGAGAGAGACGGGTTGAGAGAGAGGGGGTTTGAGAGAGCGAGACAGAGCAGGTGAGAGAGAGAGAGGAGGATGAGAGCGGTGGGAGAGAGAGAGGGTGAGAGAAAGGGGTTGAGAGAGAGAGGGGGTGTGAGAGAGCGAGAGAGAGCGGGTGAGAGAGAGAGGAGGATGAGGGGGGTGAGAAAGAGAAGGTGAGCGAGAGGGGTTGAGAGAGAGAGGGGGTTTGAGAGAGCGAGAGAGAGCAGGTGAGAGAGAGTGAGGAGGGTGAGGGGGTGAGAGAGAAAGGGTGAGAGAGAGGGGATTTAGAGAGAGGGGGCTTGAGAGAGCGAGAGAGCGGGTGAGAGAGAGAGGAGGATGAGGGGGTGAGAAAGAGAGGGTGAGAGAGAGGGGTTGAGAGAGAGAGGGGGTTTGAAAGAGCGAGAGAGCGCGGGTGAGAGAGAGAGGAGGATGAGGGGAGTGAGAGAGAAAGAGTGAGAGATGGCGGTTTTAGAGAGAGGGGGTTTGAGAGAGCGAGAGAAAGCGGGTGAGAGAGAGAGAGGAGGATGAGGGGAGTGAGAGACCGAGGGTGAGAGAGAGGGGTTATGGAGAGAGAGGGGTTTGAGGGAGCGAGAGAGCGCTGGTGAGAGAGAGAGAGAGAGGAGGATGAGGGGGGTGAGAGAGAGTGTGAGAGAGAGGGGTTTTAGAGTGAGGGGGTGGTTTGAGAGAGCGTGTGAGAGAGAGAGGAGGATGAGGTGGGTGAGAGAGAGTTTTGAGAGAGCGAGAGGATGATGAGTGGGTTGAGAGAGAGGGTGAGAGAGATGGGTTTTAGTGAGTGAGGGGGTTTGATAGAGCGTGAGAGTGCGGGTGTGAGCGAGAGAGGAGGATGAGGGGGGTGAGAGAGAGAGGGTGAGAGAGAGGGGTTTTAGTGAGAGAGGGGGTTTTATAGAGCGTGAGAGTGCGGGTGTGAGAGAGAGAGGAGGATGAGGGGCGTGAGAGAGAGAGGGGTTTTAGAGAGAGAGGGGGTTTGAGAGAGAGCAGGTGAGAGAGAGGAGGATGAGGGGCGTGAGAGAGAGAAGGTGAGAGAGATGGGTTGAGAGAGAGGTGGTTTGAGAGAGCGAGAGAGAATGGGTGAGAGAGAGCGAGGAGGATGAGGGGGGTGTGAGAGAGAGAGGGTGAGAGAGAGGGGTTGAGAGAGAGAGGTGGTTTGAGAGAGTGAGAAAGCGGGTGAGAGAGTGAGGAGGATGAGGGGGCTTGAGAGAGAGAGGGTGAGAGCGAGGGGTTGAGAGGGAGGACGTTTGAGAGTACAAGAGAGTGGGTGAGAGAGAGAGGAGGATGAGGGCGGTGAGAGAGAAAGGGTGAGAGAGAGGGGTTTTAGAGAGAGAGGGGTTTGAGAGAGCGAGACAGTGCTGGTGAGAGGGAGAGAGGAGCATGAAGGAGTGAGAGAGAGAGTGAGAGAGAGGGGGTTTAGAGAGAGAGGGGGTTTGAGAGAGGGAGAGAGAGTGGATGAGAGAGAGAGAGGAGGATGAGGGGTTGAGAGGGAGAGGGTGAGAGAGAGGGGTTGAGAGAGAGAGGGGGTTTGAGAGAGCGAGAGAGAGCGGGTGAGAGAGAGAGAGTGGAGGATGAGGCGGTGAGAGAGAGAGAGTGAGAAATAAGGGTTGAGAGAGAGAGGGGGTTTGAGAGAGCAAGTTAGAGCGGGTGAGAGAGAAAGGAAGATGAGGGGGGTGAGAGAGGGTGTAAGCGAATGTGTTTGAAAGAGCAAGAGAGAGCGGGTGAGAGAGAGGGAGGAGAATGAGGGGGGTGAGAGAGAGAGGGTGAGAGAGAGGGGTTGAGAGAGAGAGGGGGTTTGAGAGAGCGAGTTAGAGCGGGTGAGGGAGAGAGACGAGGATGAGGGGGGTGAGAGAGGGTGTGAGCGAAGGTGTTTGAGAGAGCAAGAGAGAGCGGGTGAGAGAGAGGGAGGAGAATGAGGGGGTGAGGGAGAGGGTGAGAGAGAGGGGTTGAGAGAGAGAGTGGGTTTGAGAGAGCGAGAGAGAGCTGGTGAGAGAGAGAGAGGAGGATGGGGAGGGTGAGAGAGAGAGGGTGAGAGAGAGGGGTTTTAGAGAGCGAGGTGGTTTGAGAGAGCGAGAGAGAGCGGGTGAGAGAGAGAGAGGAGGATGAGGGGGTGAGAGAGAGAGAGGGTGAGAGAGAGGGGTTGAGAGAGAGGATGTTTGAGGGAGCGAGAGACAGCATGTGAGAGAGAGAGGGGAGGATGAGGGGGGTGAGAGAGGGAGCGTGAGAGAGGGGTTTAGAGAGAGAGGGGCTTTCAGAGAGCGAGAGAGAGCGGGTGAGAGAGTGAGCGGAGGATGAGGGGAGTGAGAGAGAGGGGGTGAGAGAGGGGGGTTTTAGTGAGAGAGGGGGTTTGATAGAGCGTGAGAGTGCGGGTGTGAGAGAGAGAGGAGGATGAGGGGGGTGAGAGAGAGAGGGTGAGAGAGAGGGGTTTTAGTGAGAGAGGAGATTTGATAGAGCGTGAGAGTGCGGGTGTGAGAGAGAGAGGAGGATGAGGGGCGTGAGAGAGAGGGTGAGAGAGAGGGGTTTTAGAGAGAGAGGGGGTTTGAGAGAGAGCAGGTGAGAGAGAGGAGGATGAGGGGCGTGAGAGAGAGAAGGTGAGAGAGATGGGTTGAGAGAGAGAGGTGGTTTGAGAGAGCGAGAGAGAATGGGTGAGAGAAAGAGAGGAGGATGAGGGGGGTGTGAGAGAGAGAGGGTGAGAGAGAGGGGTTGAGAGAGAGAGGTGGTTTGAGAGAGTGAGAGAGCGGGTGAGAGAGAGTGAAGAGGATGAGGGGGTGGGGTGAGAGAGAGAGGGTGAGAGCGAGGGGTTGAGAGAGAGGACGTTTGAGAGTACAAGAGAGTGGGTGAGAGAGAGAGAGGAGGATGAGGGCGGTGAGAGAGAGAGAGGGTGAGAGAGAGGGGTTTTAGAGTGTGGGGGTGGTTTGAGAGAGCGTGTGAGAGAGAGAGGGGGATGAGGTGGGTGAGACAGTGTTGAGAGAGCGAGAGGATGATGAGTGGGTTGAGAGAGAGGGTGAGAGAGATGGGTTTTAGTGAGTGAGGGGGTTTGATAGAGCGTGAGAGTGCGAGTGTGAGAGAGAGAGGAGGATGAGGGGGGTGAGAGAGAGAGGGTGAGAGAGAGGGGTTTTAGTGAGAGAGGAGATTTGATAGAGCGTGAGAGTGCGGGTGTGAGAGAGAGAGGAGGATGAGGGGCGTGAGAGAGAGAGGGTGAGAGAGAGGGGTTTTAGAGAGAGAGGGGGTTTGAGAGAGAGCAGGTGAGAGAGAGGAGGATGAGGGGCGTGAGAGAGAGAGAGAGGGTGAGAGAGAGGGGTTGAGAGAGAGAGGTGGTTGAGAGAGTGAGAGAGCGGGTGAGAGAGAGTGAAGAGGATGAGGGGGCTTGAGAGAGAGAGGGTGAGAGCGAGGGGTTGGGAGAGAGGACGTTTGAGAGTACAAGAGAGTGGGTGAGAGAGAGAGAGGAGGATGAGAGCGGTGAGAGAGAGAGGGTGATTCAGAGGGGTTTTAGAGAGAGCGGGGTTTTAGAGAGCGAGAGAGTGCTGGTGAGAGGGAGAGAGGAGCATGAGGAGGTGAGAGAGAGAGTGAGAGAGAGGGGGTTTAGAGAGAGAGGGGGTTTGAGAGAGCGAGAGAGAGTGGGTGAGAGAGAGAGAGGAGGATGAGGGGGTGAGAGAGAGAGGGTGAGAGAGGGGTTGAGAGAGAGAGGGGGTTTGAGAGAGCGTGAGAGAGCGGGTGAGAGAGAGAGAGTGGAGGATGAGGCGGTGAGCGAGAGAGGGTGAGAAAGAAGGGTTGAGAGAGAAGGGGTTTGAGAGAGCGAGTTAGAGCGGGTGAGAGAGAGAGGAAGATGAGGGGGTGAGAGAGGGTGTAAGCGAATGTGTTTGAAAGAGCAAGAGAGAGCGGGTGAGAGAGAGGGAGGAGAATGAGGGGGGTGAGAGAGAGGGTGAGAGAGAGGGGTTGAGAGAGAGAGGGGGTTTGAGAGAGCGAGTTAGAGCGGGTGAGGGAGAGAGACGAGGATGAGGGGGGTGAGAGAGGGTGTGAGCGAAGGTGTTTGAGAGAGCAAGAGAGAGCGGGTGAGAGAGAGGGAGGAGAATGAGGGGGTGAGAGAGAGGGTGAGAGAGAGGGGTTGAGAGAGAGAGTGGATTTGAGAGAGCGAGAGACAGCTGGTGAGAGAGAAAGAGGAGGATGGGGGGGTGAGAGAGAGGGTGAGAGAGAGGGGTTTTAGAGAGCGAGGTGGTTTGAGAGAGCGAGAGAGCGGGTGAGAGAGAGAGAGGAGCTTGAGGGGGTGAGAGAGAGAGGGTGAGAGAGAGGGGATTTGAGGGAGCGAGAGAGAGTGTGTGAGAGAGAGAGGGGAGGATGAGGGGGGGTGAGAGAGGGAGCGTGAGAGAGAGGGGTTTAGAGAGAGGGGGTTTCAGAGACCGAGAGAGAGCGGGTGAGAGAGAGAGGAGGAGGAGGGGGTGAGATAGAGTGTGAGAGAGAGGGGTTTTAGTGAGAGAGGGGGTTTGATAGAGCGTGAGAGTGCGGGTGTGAGAGAGAGGAGGATGAAGGGCGTGAGAGAGAGAGGGGTTTAGAGAGAGAAAGGGTTTGAGAGAGCGAGAGAGCGCGGGTGAGAGAGAGAGAGAGGAGGATGAGGGGGGTGAGAGAGAGGGTGAGAGAGAGGGGTTTTAAAGAGAGAGGGGATTTGAGAGAGCGAGAGAGCGCGGGTGAGAGAGAGAGAGGAGGATGAGGGGGGTGAGAGAGAGAGGGTGAGAGAGAGGGGGTTTAGAGAGAGAAAGGGTTTGGGAGAGCAAGAGAGAGCGGGTGACAGAGAGAGAGGAGGATGAGGGGGATGAGAGAGAGAGGGTGCGAGAGAGGGGTTGAGAGAGAGGGGATTTGAGAGAGCTAGAGAGCGCGGGTGAGACAGGGGGAGGAGGATGAGGGCGGTGAGAGAGAGAGTGTGAGAGAGAGAGAGGATGAGGGGGGTGAGAGAGAGAGGGCCAGAGAGAGGGGTTTTGGAGAGAGAGAGGGTTTGAGAGAACGAGAGAGAGTGGGTGAGAGAGCGGGAGGAGGATGAGGGGGGTGAGAGAGAGAGGGTGAGAGAGAGGGGTTGAGAGAGAGAGGGGGTTTGAGAGAGCGAGTGAGAGCGGGTGAGAGAGAGACGAGGATGAGGGTGTGAGAGAGGGTGTGAGAGAGAGGGGGTTTAGAGAGAGAAAGGGTTTGAGAGAGCGAGAGAGCGCGGGTGAGAGAGAGAGAGGAGGATGAGGGGGGTGAGAGAGAGAGGGTGAGGGAGAGGGGGTTTAGAGAGAGAAAGGGTTTGAGAGAGCAAGAGAGAGTGGGTGAGAGAGCGGGAGGAGGATGAGGGGGGTGAGAGAGAGAGGGTGAGAGAGAGGGGTTGAGAGAGAGAGGGGGTTTGAGAGAGCGAGTGAGAGCGGGTGAGAGAGAGACGAGGATGAGGGGGCTGAGAGAGGGTATGAGAGTAGGTGTTTGAGAGAGCAAGAGAGAGCGGGTGAGAGAGAGGGCAGAGAATGAGGGGGGTGAGAGAGAGAGGGTGAGAGAGAGGGGTTGAGAGAGAGAGACGGTTTGAGAGAGTGAGAGAGCGGGTGAGAGAGAGAGAGACGAGGATGAGGGGGGTGAGAGAGAGAGGGTGAGAGAGAAGGGTTGAGAGAGAGAGGCGGTTTGAGAGAGCGAGAGAGCGGGTGAGAGAGAGAGAGACGAGGATGAGGGGGGTGAGAGAGGGTGTGAGAAAATGTGTTTGAGAGAGCAAGAGAGAGCGGGTGAGAGAGAGGGAGGAGAATGAGAGGGGTGAGAGAGAGAGGGTGAGAGAGAGGGGTTGAGAGAGAGGGAGTTTGAGAGAGCGGGTGAGAGTGAGAGAGGTGGAGGAGGGGGGTGAGAGAGAGGGTGAGAGAGAGGGATTATAGAGAGAGACGGGGTTTGAGAGACCGAGAGAGAGCGGGTGAGAGAGACAGAGGAGGATGAGAGGGGTGAGAGAGAGAGAGGGTGCGAGAGAGGGGTTTTTGAGAGAGAGGGGGTTTGAGAGAGTGAGAGAGCGCGGGTGAGAGAGAGAGAGAAGGGTGAGGAGGGGTGAGAGAGAGAGGGTGAGATAGAGGGGTTTTAGAGAGAGAGGGTGTTTGAGAGAACGAGGGAGAGCGGGTGAGAGAGAGAGAGGAGGATGAGGGGGGTGGGAGAGAGAGGGTGAGAGAGAGGGGTTGAGAGAGAGAGGGGGTTTAAGAGAGTGAGAGAGAGCGGGTGAGAGAGAGAGGAGGATGAGGGGGTGAGAGAGATAGAGGGTGAGAGAGGGGTTTTAGAGCGGGGGGGTTTGAGGGATCGAGAGAGTGTGTGAGAGAGAGAGAGGAGGATGAGGGGGGTGAGAGAGAGAGGGTGAGAGAGGGGTTTTAGAGAGAGGGGGGTTTGAGAGAGCGAGAGAGAGCGGGTGAGGGAGAGAGGAGGATGAGGGGGTTGAGAGAGCGAGGGTGAGAGAGAGGGCTTTTAGATAGAGAGGGGGTTTGAGAGTGCGAGAGAGCGCGGGCGAGAGAGAGAGAGAGGAGGATGAGGGGGGTGAGAGAGGGAGGGTGAGAGAGAGGGGTTTTTGTGAGAGAGGCGGTTTGATAGATCGTGAGAGTGCGGGTGAGAGAGAGAGAGGAGGATGAGGGGGTGAGAGAGTGGGTGAGAGAGAGGGGTTTTGAGAGATTGAGAGAGCGCGGGTGTGAGAGAGAGAGGAGGATGAGGGGGGTGAGAGAGAGAGAGGGTGAGAGAGACGGGGTTTAGAGAGAGAAAGGGTTTGAGAGAGCAAGAGAGAGCGGGTGAGAGAGCGGGAGGAGGATGAGGGGGGTGAGAGAGAGAGGGTGAGAGAGGGGTTGAGAGAGAGGGGGTTTGAGAGAGCCAGTGAGAGCGGGTGAGAGAGAGACGAGGATGAGGGGGTGAGAGAGGGTGTGAGAATAGGTGCTTGAGAGAGCAAGAGACAGCACAGCGGGTGAGAGAGAGGGAGGAGAATGAGGGGGGTGAGAGAGAGAGGGTGAGAGAGAGGGGTTGAGAGAGAGAGGCGGTTTGAGAGAGCGAGAGAGCGGGTGCGAGAGAGAGAGACGAGGATGAGGGGTGTGAGAGAAAGAGGGTGAGAGAGAGGGGTTTTAGAGAGAGATGGGGTTTGAGAGAGCGAGAGAGCACGGGTGAGAGAGAGAGAGGGGGATGAGGGGGGTGAGAGAGAGAGAGGTTGAGAGAGGGGTTTGAGAGAGCGAGAGAGCGCGGGTGAGGGAGAGAGAGGAGGATGGGGGAGTGAGAGAGAGGGTTGAGAGAGATGGGGTTTGAGAGAGCGAGAGATCGCGGGTGAGAGAGAGAGAGAGGAGGATGAGTGGGTTGTGAGAGAGAGGGGTTGAGAGAGAGGGGTTTTAGATAGAGAGGGGGTTTGAGAGTGCGAGAGAGCGTGGGTGAGAGAGAGAGAGGAGGATGAGGGGGGTGAGAGAGAGAGTGTGAGAGAGAGGGGTTTTAGTGAGTGAGGGGGTTTGATAGATCGTGAGAGTGCGGGTGAGAGAGAGAGAGAGGAGGATGAGGGGGGTGAGAGAGAGGGATTTTAGAGAGAGGGGTTTTAGAGAGGGGGGTTTGAAAGAGCGAGAGAGCGGGTGAGAGAGAGCGAGAGGATGATGAGGGGGGTGAGAGAGAAGGTGAGAGAGAGGGGTTTTAGTGAGAGAGGGGTTTGATAGAGCGAGAGAGTGCGGGTGAGAGAGAGAGGAGGATGAGGGGGGTGAGAGAGAGAGTGTGGGAGAGAAGGGATTTAGAGGGAGGGGGTTTGAGAGAGCGAGAGAGAGCGGGTGAGAGAGAGAGAGAGGAGGATGATGGTGTGAGCGAGAGAGGGTGAGGGAGAGGGGTTTTAGAGAGAGAGGGGGCTTGAGAGAGCGGGTGAGATAGAGGAGGATGAGGGGCGTGAGAGAGATGTTGAGAGAGAGGGGTTGAGAGAGAGAGGGGGTTTGAGAGAGCGAGAGAGCGCGGGTGAGATAGAGAGAGGAGGATGGGGGGTGAGAGAGAGAGGGTGAGAGAGAAGGGTTGAGAGAGAGAGGGTGTTTGAGAGAGCGAGAGAGAGCGGCTGAGAGAGAGAGAGGAGTAGGAGGGTGGTGAGAGAGAGAGAGGGGTTGCGAGAGAGAGGGGGTTTGAGAGAGCGAGTAAGAGCGGATGAGAGAGAGAGAGAGGAGGATGAGGGGAGTGAGAAAGAGAAAGTGAGAGAGGGGTTTTGGAGACAGAGAGGGGGTGAGAAGGAGGGAGAGGGGATGAGAAAGAGACAGTGAGAGAGAGGGGGTTATGAGAGAGGGGTGAGGGAGAGCGGGTGAGAGTGAGAGGGGGTTAGAGCGAGCGGGGTGAGAAGGAGGGAGAGGGGATGAGAAAGAGACAGTGAGAGAGAGGGGGTTATGAGAGAGAGGTGAGGGAGAGCGGGTGAGAGTGAGAGGGGGTTAAAGCGAGCCGGGTGAGAAGGACGGAGAGGGGATTAGAAAGAGACAGAAAGAGGGGTGGGAGAGAGGGAGGGTGTGTGTGAGTGTATGTGAGAGAGAGAGTGAAAGAGGGAGGTGAGAGAGAGGGGAATAAGAATAAGAGAGATTGGGGTGCGAGAGAGAGAGAGGGGTGACAGAGAGAGAGGGTGAGAGAGGGAGTGAGGTGAGGGAGAGTGAGGGGGTTGAGAGATGGGGGTTGTGAGATTGGAATTGAGAGAGGGGTATGAGAGAGAGAGGTGGTGAGACAGATGGGCTGAGACAGATGGAGTGAGAGAGGGGGTGCGAGAGAAAGCGGGTGAGACAGAGGGGCGGTGAGAGAGAGAGGGGGTGAGAGAGAGGGGGTGAGAGAGGGGAAGTGAGAGAGGGGTTTGGGAGAGAGAGAGGGGAGAGAGAGGGGTGAGTGGGGTGTTGAGAGAGAGGGGCAGTGAGAGAGAGTGGGTGGAGAGAGGGAGTGAGAAAGGGAGGTGGTGAGAGAGCGGGGTGAGAGAGGGGTGAGAGAGAGAGTGAGAGAGAGAGTGGGGGTGAGAGAGAGGGGATGAGAGAGAGAGGGGGGTGAGAGAAAGGGGAGTGTGGGGGGTGGGGTGAGAGAGAGTGGCGGTGAGAGAGAAGGGATGAGAGAGAGGGAGAGAGGTGGGTGAGAGAAAGGGGAGTGTGAGAGGGGGTTGAGAGAGAGGGACGGTGAGAGAGAGTGGGGTGAGAGAGAGGTGTGAGAGAGAGAAGGGTGAGAGAGAGAGTGAGAGAGAGTGGGGCTGAGAGAGAGGGGATGAGAGAGAGAGGGGGGAGAGAAAGGGGGTGAGAGAGAGGGGCGGTGAGAGAGCGGGGTGAGAGAGAGAAGGGTGAGAGAAGGGTGAGATAGAGAGTGATAGAGTGTGGGGCTGAGAGAGAGAGGGAAAGTGAACGAGACGGGGTGGGAGGGGGTGGGAGAGAGAGGGGGAGAGGGGGAGAGAGGGGGCGTGAGAGAGAGGGGAGAGAGACAGAGAGAGGGGTAAAAGAGAGATGGAGTGAGAAAGAGAGGGGGTGAGACAGAGGGGGTGAGAGAGAGAGAGAGAGGGGTGAGAGAGAGAGAGGGGGGGAGAGAGAGGGCGATGAGAGGGGCGTGAGAGAGAAAAGGGGAGAGACAAACGGGGTGTGAGTGTGGGTCAGAGAAAGAGTGGAGGTGAGATAGAGAGGGGCTGGGAGAGAGGGCGTGGGAGAGAGAAGGGTTGAAAGAGAGAGACGGTGTGAGTGAGATGGGGTGAGGGAGAGAGAGACACTGAGTGGGAGAGAGGGAGGGAGTGAGAGAGAGAAGGGTAAGAGAGAGGGGAGGTTTGAGATCGAGAGAGAATGTGGGTGAGGGGTTCAGAGGGTAGTGAGAAAGGGGGTTGAGAGAGAGAAGGGGGTGAGATAGTGATGCTGAGAAAGAGAGAGGGGTGAGAGTGAAAGAGAGAGGAATGAGAGAAAGGGGTAAGAGAGATAGTTTGAGAGAGCGAGAGAGCAGGTGAGAGAGAGAGGGGATGAGAGGTGTGTGAAAGAGGGGTGAGATGAGAGGGTGAGGGAGAGAGAAGGGGGTGAGAGAGAGGGGGTGTGAGAGAGAGTGGGGTGAGAGAGAGCGCGCGGGTGAGTGAGAGAGAGGGGTGAGAGAGAGGGGGTGATGTGAGCGGGTCGAGAGAGAAAGAGGGAGAGACAAAGGAGGAGAGACAAAGGGGGACAGAAAGAGTGGAGGTGAGACTGAGAGGGGGTGGAAGAGAGGCCGTGAGAGAGAGAGGGGTTAAGAGAGAGAGGTGGTTTGAGAGAGCGAGAGAGCAGGTGAGAGAGTGGGGGTGAGGAGGTGGGAGAGAGAGGGTGAGAGAGAGGCGTGTGAGGGGGGGGGATGAGAGATGGGATGAGGGGGGTGAGAGAGAAGGCAGTGAGAGAGAGAGGGTTTTGAGAGAGAGAGGGGTGAGAGATGGGGTGAGGGGGCTGAGAGAGAAGGCAGTGAGAGAGAGAGGGTGTGAGAGAGGGGGGATTGAGGGGGGTGAGAGAGAGAGTGAGGGGGTGAGAGAGAGAGTGTGGGAGAGAGAGGGGAGAGATGAGAGAGGGAGTGGGGTGAGGGGGTTTGAGAGAGAAAGTGGGCTGAGTGAGAGGGGGCTGAGAGAGAGGGGATGAGAGAGAGGGGGTGAGAGAGAGGGGATGAGAGGAAAAGAGAGAGTGAGAGAGGGGGGCAGAGAGAGGAGATGAGAGATAGAGCGGGGTGAGAGAGAGGTGGTTGAGAGAGAAAGAGGGTGAGAGAGAAAGGTGGGTGTGAGAGAGAGGGGGTGTGAGAAACAGAGAGAGAGTGAGAGGTTAAGAGGGTGAGAGAGAGAGGGTGTGAGAGAGGGGTGAGATGAGAGAGAGAGCATGGTGTGAGAGAGAAAGGGGGCTGAGAGAAAGGGGGCTGAGAGAGAGGGGGTGAGGGAGAGAGGGGTGAGAGAGTGAACGGGCTGAGAGAGAAAAGAGGCTGAGAGAGGGGGTAGGGAGAGAGGGGTTGAGAGAGAGCGGGGTGAGAGAGCGAGTGGGCTGAGAGAGAAAGGGGGCTGAGAGAGAGAGGGGGCTGAGAGAGGGGGTAGGGAGAGAGGGGGTGAGAGAGAGCGGGGTGAGAGAGTGAACGGGCTGAGAGAGAAAAGGGGATGAGAGAGGGGGGTAGGGAGAGAGGGGGTGAGAGAGAGCGGGGTGAGAGAGCGAGTGGGCTGAGAGAGAAAGGGGGCTGAGAGAGGGGTGATGAGAGAGAGATAGGTTAGAGAGAGGGGGGTGGGAGAGAGAGAGGGGTGAGAGAGAGGGGGGTTTGAGAGAGAGAGGGGTGGGGATGAGAGAGATAGATAGGTTAGAGAGAGGGAAGTGGGAGAGAGAGAGGGGTGAGAGAGAGGGGTGAGAGAGTGAGGGGGGTTGAGAGAGGGGGCGGTGAGAGAGAGGGGGGTGAGAGATAGGTGAAGAGAGAGAGGGGTGAGAGAGAGGGGGGTGAGAAAGAGGGATTGAGAGAGAGGAGGTGAGAGAGTGTGGGTGTGAGAGAGTGAGGGGATGAGAGAGTGAGGGGGTTTGAGAGAGGGGTGAGATGAGAGAGAGAGCATGGTGTGAGAGAGAAAGGGGGCTGAGAGAAAGGGGGCTGAGAGGGAGGGGGTGAGGGAGAGAGGTGTGAGAGAGTGAACGGGCTGAGAGAGAAAAGAGGCTGAGAGAGGGGGGTAGGGAGAGAGGGGGTGAGAGCGCGAGGGGTGAGAGACAGGGGTTTAGAGAGAGAGGGGGTGAGAGGGAGAGGGTAAGAGAGAGAAGCGGTGTGAGAGAGAGGAGCGGTGTGAGAGAGAGGGGTAAGAGAGAGGGATAAGAGAGAGACGGGGGTGAGAGAGAGAGTGGTAAGAGAGAGAGGAGTGAGAGACAGAGGATGAGAGAGAGGTGTGTGAGAGGGAAGGGAGAGTGAGAGAGAGGGGCTGAAAGAGTGGGAGTGAGAGAGAAGGGGTGAGAGAGAAGGGGTGAGAGAGAGAGAGGTGAGAGAGAGGGGTAAGAAATGGACGGGTAGGAGAGAGAGAGGGTGAGAGAGGATGTGAGAGAGAGCGGGTGAGAGAGGGGGTGAGAGAGAGATGTGAGAGAGAGAGAGGGCTAAGAGAGAGAGCCGTAGGAGTGAGAGAGGGCGAGAGAGAGGGGGATGTGAGAGAGAGGGGGAGAGAGAGAAGGGTGTGAGAGAGAGAGGGGTGAGTGAGAGAGAGAGGGGTGAGTTAGAGAGCTTGTGTGAGAGAAATCGGGGTGGAAGAGAGAGCGGGTGTGAAAAAGCGAGGGGGTGAGAGAGAGACAGGCTGAGAGAGAGAGGGTGAAAGAGAGGGGTGAGAGAGAAGAGGTGAGAGAGAGGGGATGAGAGAGAGTAGATGAGAGAGAGGGGGTGAGAGAGAGGGGGTGAGAGGGAGGGAAGGGTGAGGGAGAGAGGGGTGAGGGAGAGAGAGAGGGTGTGAGAGAGAGATCGGGGTGGAAGAGAGAGTGGGTGAGAAAGAGACGGGGTGAGAGAGAGACAGGCTGAGTTAGAGAGACAAAGATGAGAGATAGAGGGTGAGAGAGAGAGGGTGAGAGGGAGGTAAGAGAGAGAGAGGGTGAAAGAGAGAGAGGGGCTGAGAGAGACAGGGCCTGAGAGAGAGGGGGTGAGATAGAGATAGGGGAAAGAGAGAGAGAGGGGTGGGAGAGAGAGAGGGTGAGAGAGATATGCATGTGAGAAGGTGTGTGAGAGAGATCAGGGTGGGAGAGACTGGGGAGAGAGGGAGGAGGCTGAGAGAGAGAGAGGGCTGAGAGAGGGGGGTGAGAGAGAGAGAGGGGTGAGAGAGAGGGGTGTGTGAGAGAGAGGGTGAGAGAGAGAGGGTGAGAGAGAGAGGGGTGTGAGAGAGAGGGGGTGTGAAAGAGTGGGGGTGTGAGAGAGAGAGAGGGGTGAGAGAGAGAGGTGTGAGAGAGAGGGGGTGTGAGAGAGAGGGGGTGTGAAAGAGAGGGGGTGTGAGAGAGAGAGGGGTGAGAGAGAGAGTGGTGAGAGAGAGAGGGGTGAGAGAGAGAGGGGTGAGAGAGAGTGGTGAGAGAGGGGGGGTGAGAGAGAGATCGGAGTGGAAGGGAGAGCGGGTGAGGAAGAGAGAGGGGTGAGAGAGAGACAGGCAGAGAAAAAGAGGGTGAGAGAGAAGTTGAGAGAGATGCGTGAGAGAGAGGGGGTAAGAGAGAGGGGGAAAGAGGGATAAGGGTGAGAGGGTGAGACAGAGAGGGAGGATGAGAAAGATTGGGTTGGGGGAGAGAGCGGGTGAGAAAGAGAAAGGGGGTGAGTGACAGTGGGGCAGAGAGGGGAGAGAGAGAGCGGGAAAGAGAGAGGAGTTGAGAGAGAAGGGGTGAGAGAGAGGGGGAGTGAGAAAGAGAGAGAGTGAGTGAAAAAGATAGAGAGTGTAAGTGAGAAAGAGAGAGAGTGAGTGTAAAGAGAGAGCAGGTGAGAGAGATGGGGTGTAACAGAGAGGGGGTGAGAGAGAGGGGGTGGGAGAGGGGGATGAGAGAGAGGTACGAGAGAGTGTGAGGGGTGAGACAGAGGGGTGTGACAGAGAGAGGGGTGTAAGAGAGAGGGGTGAGAGAGAGTGTGGTAAGAGAGAGAGGAGTGAGAGACAGAGGATGAGAGAGAGGTGTGTGAGAGGGAAGGGAGAGTGAGAGAGGGAATGAGAGAGAAGGGGTGAGAGAGAAGGGGTGGGAGAGAGAGGGTGTGAGAGAGAGGTGAGAGAGAGGGGTAAGAAATGGACGGGTAGGAGACAGAGAGGATGTGAGAGAGAGGGGGTGAGAGAGAAAGAGGGGTGAGTGAGAGAGAGAGGGGTGAGTTAGAGAGCTTGTGTGAGAGAAATCGGGGTGGAAGAGAGAGCGGATGTGAAAGAGAGAGGGGGTGAGAGAGAGACAGGCTGAGAGAGAGAGAGGGTGAAAGCGAGGGGTGAGAGAGAAGGGGTGAGAGAGAGGGGATGAGAGAGAGGAGGTGAGAAAGAGGGGGTGAGAGAGAGGGGGTGAGAGAGAGGGGGTGAGAGAGAGGGTTAAGAGAGAGGGAGAGAGAGAGAGACGGGCGAGAGAGAGAGGGTGAAAGGGAGAGAAGGGTGAGGGAGAGAGGGGTGAGGGAGAGAGAGAGAGGGTGTGAGACAGAGATCGGGGTGAGAGAGAGTGGGTGAGAAAGAGACGGGGGTGAGAGAGACAGGCTGAGTTAGAGAGACAAAGATGAGAGACAGAGGGTGAGAGAGAGAGGGAGGTAAGAGAGAGAGGGGTGAAAGAGAGAGGGGCTGAGAGAGAGGGCCTGAGAGAGAGGGGGTGAGATAGAGATAGGGGAATGAGAGAGAGAGGGGTGGGAGAGAGAGGGTGAGAGAGAGAAGCATGTGAGAGAAGGTGTGTGAGAGATCAGGGTGGGAGAGACTGGGGAGAGAGGGAGGGGGCTGAGAGAGAGAGGGTGGAGAGAGGGGGGTGAGAGAGAGGGGTGAGAGAGAGGGGGATGTGAGAGAGAGGAGTGAGAGAGAGGGGAGTGTGAGAGAGAGGGGGTGTGAGAGAGAGGGGGTGTGAGAGAGAGGGGGTGTGAGAGAGAGGGGGTGTGAGAGAGAGAGGGGTGAGAGAGGGGTGTGAGAGAGAGGGGTGTGATAGAGAGGGGGTGTGAGAGAGGGGGTGTGAGAGAGAGAGGGGTGAGAGAGAGAGTGGGTGTGAGAGAGAGGGGGTGTGAGAGAGAGGGGTGAGAGAGAGAGTGGTGAGAGAGAGTGGTGAGAGAGAGTGGTGAGAGAGAGAGGGGGTGTGAGAGATCAGAGTGGAAGGGAGAGGAGGTGAGGAAGAGAGAGGGTGTGAGAGAGACAGGCAGAGAAAGAGAGGGTGAGAGAGAGAAGGTGAGAGAGAGGTGTGAGAGAGAGGGGGTAAGAGAGAGTGGGGGAAAGAGGGATAAGGGTGAGAGGGTGAGACAGAGAGGGAGGATGAGAAAGATTGGGGTGGGGGAGAGAGCGGGTGAGAAAGAGAAAGGGGGTGAGTGACAGTGGGAGAGAGAGGGGAGAGAGAGAGGAGTTGAGAGAGAAGGGGTGAGAGAGAGAGGGGGTGACAAAGAGAGAGAGTGAGTGAAAAAGATAGAGACTGTAAGTGAGAAAGAGAGAGAGTGAGTGACAAAGAGAGAGCAGGTGAGAGAGATGGGGTGTAACAGAGAGGGGGTGAGAGAGAGGGGTTGGGAGAAGGGGGATGAGAGAGAGAGGTACGAGAGAGTGTGAGGGGTGAGACCGAGGGGTGTGACAGAGAGAGGGGTGTAAGAGAGAGGGGTGAGAGAGAGTGTGGTAAGAGAGAGAGGAGTGAGAGACAGAGGATGAGAGAGAGGTGTGTGAGAGGGAAGGGAGAGTGAGAGAGGGAGTGAGAGAGAAGGGGTGAGAGAGAAGGGGTGGGAGAGAGAGGGTGTGAGAGAGAGGTGAGAGAGAGAGGGGTAAGAAATGGACGGGTAGGAGACAGAGAGGATGTGAGAGAGAGGGGGTGAGAGAGAAAGAGGGGTGAGTGAGAGAGAGAGGGGTGAGTTAGAGAGCTTGTGTGGGAGAAATCGGGGTGGAAGAGAGAGCGGGTGTGAAAGAGAGAGGGGGTGAGAGAGAGACAGGCTGAGAGAGAGAGAGGGTGAAAGCGAGGGGTGAGAGAGAAGGGGTGAGAGAGAGGGGATGAGAGAGAGGAGGTGAGAAAGAGGGGGTGAGAGAGAGGGGGTGAGAGAGAGGGGGTGAGAGAGAGGGTTAAGAGAGAGGGAGAGAGAGAGAGACGGGCGAGAGAGAGAGGGTGAAAGGGAGAGAAGGGTGAGGGAGAGAGAGGGATGAGGGAGAGAGAGGGTGTGAGACAGAGAGAGGGGTGTAAGAGAGAGAGGGGTGAGAGAGAGGGGTAAGAGAGAGAGGGGAGTGAGAGAGAAGGGGTGAGAGAGAGGGGGTGAGAGAGGGGGGGGTGTGACAGAGAGAGGGGTGTAAGAGAGAGGGGGATGAGAGAGAGAGGGCCTGAGAGAGGGGGTGAGAGAGAATGGGTGAGATAGGGAGAGGGATGTGAGAGAGAGCGGGGTTTGAGAGACAGGGTGAGAGAGAGGTGTGTAAGAGAGAGGGGTAAGAGAGACAGGGGTGAGAGAGAGAGGGGTTGAGAGAGACAGTGGGTTGAGAGAGAGGTGTGTGTGAGAGAGGGGGGTGTGAGAGAGAGGGGGGTGTGAGAGAGAGGGGCTGAAAGAGAGGGTGGGAGAAAAGGAGTGAGAGACAGAGGGTGAGAGACAGAGGTGAGAGACAGAGAGAGGTGTAAGAGAGAGGGGTAGGAGAGAGAGAGGTGTGAGAGGGAGGGGGTAATGAGAGAGAGGGTTGAGAGAGAAAGGGTGAGAGAGAGAGGGGTGAGAGAGTGGCGGGGTGTGAGAGAGAGACAGGCAGAGAAAGAGAGGGTGAGAGTGAGAAGGTAAGAGAGAGTCGTGAGAGAGGGGGTAAGAGAGAGAGAGGGGAAAGAGAGAGAAGGCTGAGAGAGAGAGGGTATGGGAAAGATCGGGGTGAGAAAGAGAAAGGGGGTGAGTGAGAGTGGGGGAGAGAAAGGGGGGAAAGAATGGGGGAGAGAGAGGGTGTGAGAGAAGGGGTGAGAGAGAGGGGTAAGACAGAGAGGGGGTGAAAGAGAGAGGGGTAAGAGAGAATGAGAGTGGTGAGAGTGGGAGGGGTGAGAGAGAATCAGAGTGGTGAGAGTGGGAGGGGTGAGAGAGTGAGAGGGCTAAGAAAGAGAGGGTGTGAGAGTGAGGGGGTGAGAGAGAGGGGAGAGAGGGAGGGGATGACAGATAGAGCGGGGTGAGGGAGAGAGGGGGTGAGAGAGAGAGAAGGGTGAGAGAGAGAGGGGTGTGAGAGTGAGGGGGTGAGAGAGGGGGGTGTGTGAGAAAGAGGGGTGAGAGAGGGGTGTGTGACAGAGAGGGGATGAGAGGGGGGGTGAGAGGGAGTAGAGAGAGAGGGATGAGAGAGAGGGGGTGAGAGAGAGGGGGTAAGGGGGAGGGGTGTGTGAGGGAGAGGGGTGTGTGTGAGAGAGAGGGGTGTGTGAGAGAGAGAGGGGTGTGAGAGAGAGGGGTGTGAGAGAGAGGGGTGAGAGAGAGAGGGGTGAGAGAGAGAGGGGGCCTGAGAGAGCGGGTATGAGAGAGAAGGGGGTGAGAGAGAAAGGGTGAGAGATAGAGGGGTGAGAGAGTGAGAGGGGCTGGAAGAGATAGCCTGAGAGAGGGGGATGAGAGAGGCAGTGAGAGAGAAGTGGTGAGAGAGAGAGTGTGTGGGAGAGAGGGGGGTAAGAGAGAGGGGTGAGAGAGAGAGGGTTAAGAGGGAGATGGGTTAGTGAGAGAGAGGGGTTAGAGAGAGAGAGGGTGAGAGAGAGATAAAGGTGTGAGAGAGAGAAGGGGGTGAGAGAGACAGAGGGTTGAGAGAGAGGTCTGTGAGAGGGGGTGTGAGAGAGAGAAGGGCTGAAAGAGAGACGTGTGAGAGAGAGGGGGTGAGAGGGAGAGGTAAGAGACAGAGAGAGAGGGGTGAAAGACAGTGAGAGGGTGAGAGAGAGGGTCTGAGAGAGAGAGGGGGTGAGATAGAGAGAGGTGTAAGAGAGAGAGGCGTGAGAGAGAAGGTGAGTGAGAGACATCAGGTTGGGAGAGACTGGGTAGAGCAAGAGGGTTCTGAGAGAGAGTGGTGTGTGTGAGAGAGAAAGAGGTAAGAGAGAGAGGGGTGAGAGAGATCGGAGTGGAAGAGAGCAGGTGAGAAAGAGAGAGGAGGTGAGAGAGAGACAGGCAGAGAAAGAATAGGTGAGAGAGAGAAGGTGAGAGAGAGGCATGAGAGAGAGGGGGTAAGAGAGTGAGAGGGCTAAGAAAGAGAGGGTGTGGGAGAGTGAGAGAGGGGAGAGAGAGAGAGAGGGGAGACAGATAGAGCGAGGTGAGGGAGAGAGGGGTGAGAGAGAGGGGGTAAGAGAGAGGGCGTGAGAGAGAGAGGGGTGTGAGCGTGAGGGTGGTGAGAGAGAGGGGGTGTGAGAAAGAGGGGTGAAAGAGAGGGGTGTGAGAGAGAGGGGTGAGAGAGAGGGGGTGAGAGAGAGAGGTGAGAGGGGGGCGGTGATAGAGGGTATGAGAGAGAGAGGGATGAGAGAGAAAGATGTGAGAGTGAGAGCGGGATGAGAGAGAGGGGTGAGAGAGAGGGAGGTGTGAGAGAGAGAGGGGGTGTAAGAGAGAGGGGGTGAGAGAGAGGTGTGAGAGAGAGGGCCTGAGAGAAGGGGTGAGAGAGAATGAGTGAGAGAGAGAGAGAGGGTGAGAGAGAGGAGGGTGAGAGAGAGTGGGGTGAGAGAGAGAGGGTGAGAGAGAGAGGGGTGAGAGAGTGAGAGGGGCTGAAAGAGAGGGCCTGAGAGAGGGGTGAGAGAGAGGGGTGAGAGAGAAGGAGTGAGAGAGAGGTGTGAGAGAGAGGGTGTGAGAGAGAGGGGGGTGATAGAGAGGGTGTGAGAGAGAGGTGTGTGAGAGAGAGGGGGTAAGAGAGAGAGGGTGTGTGACAGAGAGAGAGGTGAGAGAGAAAGGGTGAGAGAGAGAGAGAAGGGTGTGTGAGCGAGGGGGGGGGGCTGAAAGAGAAGGCCTGAGAGAGAGGGGGGTGAGAGAGAGGGTTGAGAGAGAGGATGAGAGAGAGAGAGAGAGAGGAGTGTGAGAGCGACAGAGGGTTGAGAGAGAGGTGTGCGGGGGAGGTGGGGTGAGAGAGCAATGGGCTGAAAGAGAGGGCTTGAGAGAGATGGGCTGACAGAGAATGAGAGAGAGTGGGATGAGAGAGGGAGAAAGGGGTGAGAGTGAGAGACGTGTGAGAGAGAGAGAAGCGTTGTGAGAGAGAGGCGTAAGAGAGTTTGAGGGTGTGCGAGAGAGGGTGTGAGAGAGGAGGTGGGAGAGAGGTGTGAGAGAGAGTGGGATTAGAGAGAAAGGGATGAGAGAGAGAAGAGCTGAGAGAGAGGGGCTGTGAAAGAGAGGGTGAGAGAGAAGGCGTGAGAGAGAGAGGTGTGTAAGAGAGAGAGATGGGTAAGAGCGAGAGACTCAGAGAGAGAGGAGTGAAAGAGAGAGGGGTGAGAGAGAGAGGGGGGTGAGGGAGAGAGAGGGGTGGAAGGGAGAGCGGGTGAGAAAGAGACAGGGGGTGACAGAGAGACAGGCTGAGAGAGACAGGGGGTGAGAGAGGGGGTGAGACAGAGGGGTGAAACAGAGCGAGAGGGGTGAAGCAGAGAGAGAGGGGTGAGAGAGAGAGGGCCTGAGAGAGGGGGTTGCGAGAGAGGGGCTAACAGAGTAGGGGTGAGAGAGAGAGAGAGGGGTTGAGAGAGAGGGTGAGAGAGGGGTAAGAGAGAGGGGTGAGAGAGAGAGAATGAGAGAGATGTGTGTGAGAGAGAGGGGTGAGAGAGAGAGGGATCAGAGAGAGAGGGATGAGAGAGAGCGAGGGGTGAGAGAGAGAGGGACTGTGAGAGAGATCAGGGTGGGAGAGACTGGGAAGAGAGAGAGGGGATGAGAGAGAGAAGGGCTGCCAAAGAGAGGGAGAGAGAAGGCGTGAGAGAGAGAGGCTGAGAGAGAGAGAGGTGTGAGAGAAGAAGAGACGGGTTAGAGAGAGAAGGTTGAGAGAGGGGGTGACAGATAGAGGGGTGAAAGAGAGCCAGGAGTGAGGGAGCGAGGGGGTGTGAGAGAGATAAGGGGTGAGAGAGAGATACAGGCTGACAGAGAGAGAGGGTGAGAGAGAGAAGCGGTGTGAGAGAGAGGGGTAAGAGAGAGAGAGGGTGAGAGAGAGAGAAGGGTGTGACACAAAGAGAGGTTGAGAGAGAGGGTGCAAGAGAGAGAGAGAGGGCCTGAGATAGAGAGCGTGAGAGAGAGTAGGTGAGAGAGAAGGGGTGAGAGAGAAAGGGGTGAGAGAGAGGGTGAGAGAGAGAGAGGGGGGAGTGAGAGAAAGGGGGTTGAGAGAGGGAGGTGTGTGAGAGAGAGGGGTGAGAGAGAGGGGGGCTGAAAGAGAGGGCCTGAGAGAGAGGGTGTGAAAGAAAGTAGGAGAGAGAGAAGGGGTGAGAGAGAAAGGGGTGAGAGAGAGGGTGTGTGAGAGAGAGAGAGGGGTGTGAGAGAGGGGGGTGAGAGAGAGAGGGGGGCTGAAAGAGAGGGCCTGAGAGAGAGGGGGTGAGAGAGGGTGCAAGAGAGATGGGGTGTGAGAGAGAGAGGGTGAGAGAGAGGTGAGAGAGAGAGGGGTGTGTGTGAGAGAGAGGGGGTGAGAGAGAGAGAGGGGTGAGAGAGAGAGAGAAGTGGTGTGAGAGAGAAGCGCTGAGGGAGAGTGAGAGAGACGTTTGAGAAGAGAGAGGGGTAAGAGAGAGAGGGTGAGAGAGAGACAGGTGAGAGTGAGAGAGGGCTGAGAGAGAGAGAAGCGGTGTGAGAGAGAAGCGCTGAGGGAGAGAGAGAGGTGTGAGAAGAGAGAGGGGTAAGAGAGAGAGGGGGTATGTGTGAGAGAGAAGGGGTAAGAGAGAGAGTGTGAGAGAGAGAGGGGTGAGAGTGAGAGAGGGCTGAGAGAGAGAGAAGCGGTGTGAGAGAGAAGCGCTGAGGGAGAGAGAGATAGAGAGGGGTGAGATAGAGAGAGGAGTGATAGATAGAGAGGACCACATCGGCTGTGTCCCGAACTGCACTCACCATGATATATCTCGGGATACCGGTGGTTAGGATTGCAGGCTGTAACAGATGGGTACGATCATGGTGAATAATACCTAGACACACCCCCAGGGGCTGGAAGGTAGATGGAACTCCCCGGGTGATCACCTTCGTTTCATTCATTTGCAGCGTTGGAGTGTTCCTGGCTGGGCCCAGTATTGATTGCCTGTCCGTAGCTGCACGGGAGCTGGTTTTGGTGGTGAGCTGCCTCCTTGAACTGTTGCAAGTGGTGGACCCACAATGTCCTTAGGGAGGGAATTCCAGGAGTTTGAGCCAGCAGGTCTCATTCCCTTGCATTTATTCTGCTCACTGGATGTTGGCTATGCATCCCAATTCTGTATGGATTCTCAGAACTGAATATATTTTGTCGAAACAGTTAGGAGAGCCCCAGTCGCTCAGTGGTTAGCACTGTTACCTCACAGCACCAGAGACCTGGGTTTGATTCCACTCCTGAGCGACTGTCTGTGTGGTGTTTGTACATTCTCCCTGCATCTGCATGGGTTTTCTCCCACTGTTCAATGGTGCACATTTTTGACAGATTGTCCATAGTGTCGAGGGATATTCAGGTTAGCTGGAATAGCCATGGGAAATGCAGTGTTTCAGGGGTATCATCAGGGGATGGATCTGAGTTGGATTCTCTTCAGAGGGTCATTGTGGACTCGATGGGCTGAAGGGCCTGTTTCTGCTCTGTAGGGATTCTATGATATCACTTATCAGCCAGATGACAATCGGTTTGACCAATGTACAAAATGGGTTTCACTCAAACATCAGGCTACTCTGACAACAAACATAACCAGCTTTTAAAATTAGGTTTGTAATTCATTGTATAAGCTTCTTTCCATTCTAAAGACTGGGTGGGGTGATGGGAAATGGGTGAAATGTTGCGGCCTCCTTGCTAAAACACAGATAGACAGCCAAGAGATGCTGGGTATATTGGACAAGTTATACTCCCAAATCACAAAAGCCAGACAGCAGCCAGATGGTTATCCCATCAGCATAATGTCAAAGGCAGCAGGTCCCCTGGGCAGACATTTCCCTAACAACGTCTCCACCAAACAAAGGAGGGCCCAGATAGGAAGGCACCGAGTCCTGCTACACAAAGAAACTAACAGGAACAAGCCATCCAAATGATTAGCAACGCTTCAAACTATTAACTGATTCTCCTGACTGGCCAGAAGTATAGAAAGTTCTGGGAAACCATCCAGAAAAGAACAAAACCAGGGATCACCTGCAGACTGATCTGTTGAATTTTCTGGAGGCTTTCTGAGGTGACCAACATGGCAAGGGACAGAGACCAGCTCACCATCCAGAGAGAGGGAGAGAGAAAGGGAGTGAGACAAGCTGAAGGAAACCCCAGGAGCATGGGAGAGAGGGAGTGTGAAAACCATTGAGAGAGAGGGAGCTGGAACCAACTGGAATACTGAGTGTCCCCCCTTCAGTCTGTCCACGCTTCAACGCCTGTTTCTCTCAGTCTGACTTCCCCTTCTCTCTTTGTCCTTCTCTCTCCCTGTCTGTCTCTTTCTCTCAATCTGCCTTTCTCTCACACCCTCCCTCTCACTGTCTGTCTCTGCCCCATCTTTCTCTCATCCCCCTTCTCCATCCCCACTCTCTCGACCTCTCTCTCTTTTTCTCACCCTCCCTTTCTCTTTTTCTTTATTTCAGACCTGAAAGTGCTCACCCAATTTTGAACCCCCTAAAAACAATTGGCCATCATTTTCACTCTCCTCCCAAATTTATTCCCTTCCCCAAATACCTTCCCTCCAAAATACCTACCTCACCAACTGTGCCCCCCTCAAATATTTTGCTGCCCCCAACATTGCTGTGAGCCCCACTCCCTGGGGCAGAGGGAGTTGAGTGGAAAAGTGTGGAGCTGGAAAAGCCCAGCAGGTCAGTCCTGAACCATCCACTCTCCTGGCTGACCTGCTGTGCTTCTCCAGCTCCTCACTTTGTAACTCTGACTCTCCAGCATCTGCAGTCCTCACTTTCTCACACCGGTAAATGTGTCTGGGTTGACTGACCTGTGACTTATTTTAATGTACAGCAAGATCCCAGTCCGAGAATTACAGAAGGTTTGCATCACAGATGGAGTCCTTTCTGCCCATCATCCCCCTGCCCCATTAAATGATCCTGGTCCGGTTCAGGATCCTCAGGATTGGCCCCTGAATGGCCTCATTGACTATCCTTCCCGTGGAGACCTCTTCTCCACCCTGTCTCAGACTTTGCATCACATGCTATCCCTCCCTCCATCTCTCTATGACAACAGCCCCTCCTTTCTCCACCAACCCCAAAACCCCATCAAACCCTCCCCCTGTCTCTGGCTGTCCCATTCCCTCCGTGTCTCCCACTCTCCCCCTTCCCATGCAGACTCACAGCCGCTGGGCTGGAGGACATAGTGCAGAGACTAACTCGCCTTTTGACACTGACTGCTGTAATGCACAGCAAGATCCCACTCTAAAACCATCGCCAAGTACACACACTGTCCTTCTCCCTCCATATATGTCCTTCTCACTCTCTCTCTCTCCCTGTCTCTCTCACTCTGTCCTTTTCTCACTCCACCTCCCTGACTCTCACTGCCCATTTCTCTCTCTCCACTTTCTCCATCTCCACTCTCTCCATGTCTCTCTCTTTTTGTCACTCTCCCTTTCTTTTTCTCTTTTTCTCTTTTTCAGACGCACTCAGAAAAGTACTTCATGTTCCTTCCATTCACCCCCTCCCCACAGTCGGGGTAAATCCTGGGAGAGACCAGGCACTGAGGCAAACTCTTCCCAATGCCCCTTCCCCAGTCACTGGGACAGAGCAGAGGGGTCCAGGGAGAAAGAGGGAGAGAAACTACAGGAGAGAAAGAGAGATGGACGGACAGACAGCGTGAGGGAGGGAGAGACCAAGACAAAGACAGGCGGGGGGGGGGGGGGGGGGGAAGGGGAGAGGAAGTGAGAAGAACTGAGAGAGAGCAGGACAGAGAGAGACAGAGAGAGAGAGAGTGAAACTCCAGGAAGAGAAATACAATGTCAGACAGATACAAGGCGAAAATGGGGAGAGAAAGACAGGGAGAGAAGTTCAGGCAGACAGCAAGACGGAAATCCCAGGGAGAGAGATAGGACAGAGAGAGAGAGAGAGAGAGAGGAGCTGCAGCAGCAGAGAGATAGAGCTGAGAGAGTGGGGTGGTGGTGGGGGCTGTGATGTGGCTAGAGTGATGTACAGACAGGAATAGCAAGATCCCACAGAGCTGTCAGACAGATGCAGAGAGAGATTTGCAGAACACTGGGAAATGTACATTGGACAGAGATGTGAAGGATGTTGAGAGATAGGGATTGAAGGAAAGATGTGGGAGAGAGAACTGGGAACACAGAAATAGACATGAGAGCTGCAGAGAGAGAGGGAAGCAGTGAAATCTGTGGGATCAGATCCCTCTCTAGCATGTTGCTCCTTTGTCTCTCCCCGTTCCCACAGACGGCCTGAATCCCACTGTGTGTGTTTGTGTGTGTGTGTGTGTGTGTCTGTGTGCGTGTATGTCTGTCTGTGTGTGCGTGTGTGTGTGTGTGTGTGTGTGTGCGTGCGTGGTATGTGTGTGTGTGTCTGTGTGTGTGTATGTCTGTGTGTGTTTGTGTGTGTGTGTGCGTGCGTGTGTGTCTGTGTGTGTGTGTGTCTGTGTGTCTGCGTGTTTGTGTGTCTGTGTGTGTATCTGTGTGTGTCTGTGTGTGTCCGTGTGTGTGTCTGTGTGTGTGTGTGTGTGTCCGTGTGTGTGTCTGTGTGTGTCTGTGTCTGTGTCTGTGTGTGTGTGTCTGTGTGTGTATCTGTGTGTGTCTGTGTGTGTGTGTGTGTACGTGTCTGTGTGTGTGTGTGTGTGTGTCTGTGTGTGTGTGTGTGTGTGCGTGTGTGTACGTGTCTGTGTGTGTGTGTGTGTGTCCGTGTGTGTGTCTGTGTGTGTGTACGTGTCTGTGTGTGTGCGTGTGTGTGTACGTGTGTGTGTGTGTCTGTGTGTGTGTGTCTGTGTGTGTGTGTGTCTGTGTGTGTGTGTGTGTACGTGTCTGTGTGTGTGTGTGTGTGTGTACGTGTGTGTGTCTGTGTGTGTCTGTGTGTGTGTGTCCGTGTGTGTGTCTGTGTGTGTGTGTCTGTGTGTGTGTCTGTGTTTACGTGTCGGTGTGTGTCTGTGTGTGTGTGTGTGTGTGTGTGTGTATACGTGTCTGTGTCTGTGCGTGTGTGTGTGTGTGTGTGTCCGTGTGTGTGTCTGTGTGTGTGTGTGTGTATACGTGTCTGTGTGTGTGTGTCTGTGTGTGTGTGTGTGTGTCCGTGAGTGTGTCCGTGTGTGTGTCTGTGTGTGTGTGTCTGTGTGTGTCTGTGTGTGTGTGTGTGTGTGTCCGTGTGTGTGTCTGTGTGTGTGTGTGTGTGTATACGTGTCTGTGTGTGTGTGTGTGTGTCTGTGTGTATACGTGTCTGTGTCTGTGCGTGTGTGTGTGTGTGTGTCTGTGTGTGTGTGTGTGTGCGTGTGTGTACGTGTCTGTGTGTGTGTGTGTGTGTCCGTGTGTGTGTCTGTGTGTGTGTGTACGTGTCTGTGTGTGTGCGCGTGTGTGTACGTGTGTGTGTGTGTCTGTGTGTGTGTGTCTGTGTGTGTGTGTGTCTGTGTGTGTGTGTGTGTACGTGTCTGTGTGTGTGTGTGTGTGTACGTGTGTGTGTCTGTGTGTGTCTGTGTGTGTGTGTCCGTGTGTGTGTCTGTGTGTGTGTGTCTGTGTGTGTGTCTGTGTTTACGTGTCGGTGTGTGTCTGTGTGTGTGTGTGTGTGTGTGTGTATACGTGTCTGTGTCTGTGCGTGTGTGTGTGTGTGTGTGTCCGTGTGTGTGTCTGTGTGTGTGTGTGTGTATACGTGTCTGTGTGTGTGTGTCTGTGTGTGTGTGTGTGTGTCCGTGAGTGTGTCCGTGTGTGTGTCTGTGTGTGTGTGTCTGTGTGTGTCTATGTGTGTGTGTGTGTGTGTGTGTGTCCGTGTGTGTGTCTGTGTGTGTGTGTGTGTGTATACGTGTCTGTGTGTGTGTGTGTGTGTGTCTGTGTGTATACGTGTCTGTGTCTGTGCGTGTGTGTGTGTGTGTCTGTGTGTGTGTGTGTGTGTACGTGTGTGTGTGTGTGCTTTCGTCTGATGATTCCTCATGGCAGAATAATTTGATTCTCTGTCTCTGTATTGTCCTAGTTTCAGTTCCCAAATCGAATGTTGAATCATCCATGATCCTATTGAATAGCAGAGCAGGCTCGAGGGGCTGGATGGTCTCCTGTTCCTATTTCGGATGGTCTTATGTTCTTAACACTACCTCCCAGCTCTTGGCCCCCACACTGGAGGTTCGGACGACACAAGGGCCTGATCTGTAGAGGGCTGCCCTCTTCCGTGAGTCTCGGAGGGAACCAGCCTGATTTGGATTGGAGTTGCAGCCTCTCAGTGAGAAGTGAAATCTCCTTGAGGTTCCCCTTAGTCTCTCACTGTAAGGTGGAGCAGGCCAGTCTCGGGGAAGCAAACAGCAGGCCAGATGTGCTCTGTCCTCCAGCTCCATTGTTTCCTTCATCAGCTTCCCGTGCTCTCCCTTCTGGGTTAGGGTGGGGCCGAATGGCCTTGCTCCTGGCTCCTATTGAGGTGCAGGCTGGCTATGATTGGGTTATACAGGGCATGTCCCTGGAGTGAGGTTGGTTAGCTCAGTTGGCTGGGCAGTTAGCTTACCACACTAGCTAGAGTTACTCTGAAGGACTCTCCTTCCAAACCTCTCCCCTCAGCCGGACCATGGTGACCCTCTGTTTAAATCCCCACCAGACACCGCTCTGTAATGAGGAGCTGTCCCATGCTCTGGGAAGGCTATGGTGACATTACATTGGTTTGTACCTGGAGCACTGTGTGCAGGACTAGTCACTGCATTGCCAGAGGGATGTTAGTGTGTGGGGAAGGTTTACTGGATGAATCCCCACTGGAATGAACAGCACTCTCTTTCCCCCAGTTAAGTCACTCTTACAGCTTTTGTGTCTTTGGAGACACAAGGACCAATTCATCTGAAACAGCAGCTGGATTTTATATTCACGGGCACCCAATAAGATTGGCTCGTTTACATACACACACACACACACACACACTCCCTCAAACACAAACACAGACACACTCTCACAAACACATACACACAGGCACAACTCTCTCACACACACATACACACACAAGCACACACTTTCCCTCTCACACACATACACGCACAAACATACGCTCCCTCAAATACACACATGGACACGCTCTCTCACACATACATGCAGACACACTCACTGTTTCTCACAGAAACACTCTCTCTCACACACACAGACACTCTCTCTCATGCACACAGACACACACTCTCTCTCACACAGACACACACTCTCTCTCATACACACACGCTCTCTCATTTACAGACACACTCTCTCACACACATTCTTATTCTCTCACACACCTACTCACTCTCACGCACATAGACACACTCTCTCTCTCACACACACTCTCTGTCTCTCACACACACACTCTCTCTCACACACATACACACAGACACACGATCCCTCAAACACACACAGACACTCTTTCTCACACACACAAAAACACACAGTTACACTCTCTCACACACACATACACACGCAGACACACACTCCATCAAATACACATAGACACACTCTCACACACATGCACACAGACACACACTCTCTCACACATACATACACACTCTCTAGCACACAAGACAAACTGTCATACACACACATAGACACACAGACACATGCACACACAGACACACACACACATAGACACACAGATACATTCTCTCACACACAGACACACTCTCTCACACACACAGACACACTCACACACACACATACACACAGACACACTCTCTCACACACATACACACTCTCTCACACACACCCTCACTCACACACATGCACACAGAGACACACACACAGCCACACACTCTCACATGAACATGCACTTCCTCTCTCACACACATATACAGACACACAGAGATACACATGCATCCACTCTTTCACACACACAAACACGGACAGTCTCTCTCTCTCTCTGACTGTTTCTCTCTCACACACACACACACACACACACAGCTGTAAAGGCATTGTCGGGGTGTTGCTGGAGAAATGATTTCTCCAAGGACTGAGCCATGATCTCACATGATGACTGCTCCAAGGGGACAGACAGCAGCTACAGAGACTTGTTGGATCTTCCTGTGCACCACCTCTTGCATCGACAGCATTAGTCTGTTTGGGTGCCTGATTTTCTAAAATGTCTCGAAGCAACAAGTAACAATAGATTGATGAAAGTTTTCCCCCAAACCATGTTTCAGACACATGCTGCTGTTATTTTTACTGATTGTGTAAAATGATCTGGATCTGCTGAAATGGGGATTGGATTCCATTTCAAATTACGACACCAGAGTGCCTCGGAGACCCTCAGGAAATGATCAGGGAATTGCATCTGTTCCTTTCTACCCTCTGCACTCTGTACCGCCAGATAGTGCACCCTCAGTACCTCAGATAGTGCTCCCTCAGTACCCCAGATAGTGCTCCCTCAGTACCTCAGATAGTGCTCCCTCAGTACCCCAGATAGTGCTCCCTCAGTACCTCAGATAGCGCTTCCTCAATACCTCAGATAGTGCTCCCTCAGTAGATCAGATAGTGCTTCCTCAGTACCCCAGATAGTGCTCCCTCAGTACCTCAGATAGTGCTCCCTCAGTACCTCAGATAGTGCTCCCTCAGTACCCCAGATAGTGCTCCCTCAGTACCTCAGAGAGTGCTCCCTCAGTACCTCAGATAGTGCTCCCTCAGTAGATCAGATAGTGCTCCCTCCGTACCTCAGATAGTGCTCCCTCAGTAGATCAGGTAGTGCTCCCTCAGTACCTCAGATAGTGCTCCCACAGTACCTCAGATAGTGCAACCTCAGTAGATCAGATAGTGCTCCCTCAGTACCTCAGATAGTGCTCCCACAGTACCTCAGATAGTGCTCCCTCAGTAGATCAGATAGTGCTCCCTCAGTACCTCAGATAGTGCTCCCTCAGTACCTCAGATAGTGCTCCCTCAGTAGATCAGATAGTGCTCCCTCAGTCCCTCAGATAGTGCTCCCACAGTAGATCAGATAGTGCTCCCTCAGTACCTCAGATAGTGCTCCCACAGTACCTCAGATAGTGCTCCCTCAGTAGATCAGATAGTGCTCCCTCAGTACCTCAGATAGTGCTCCCACAGTACCTCAGATAGTGCTCCCTCAGTAGATCAGATAGTGCTCCCTCAGTATCTCAGATAGTGCTCCGTCAGTACCTCAGATAGTGCTCCCACAGTACCTCAGATAGTGCTCCCACAGTACCTCAGATACTGCTCCCACAGTACCTCAGATAGTGCTCCCTCAATACCTCAGATAGCGCACCCTCAGTGCCTCAGATAGTTCCCCCTCAGTACCTCAGATAGTGCTCCCTCAATACATCAGATAGTTCTTCCTCAGTACCTCGGATAGTGCTCCCACAAAACCTCAGAAAGTGCTCCTGCAGCACCTCAGATAGTTCTGCCTGAATACCCCAGATCGATCTCCCTCAGTACCTCAGATAGTGATTCCTCAGTACCTCAGATAGTGCTCCCTCAATACCTCAGAGAGTGATTCCTCAATACCTCAGAAAATGCTCCCTCAGTACCTCAGATAGTTCTCCCTCAGTACCTCAGATAGTTCTCCCTCAATACATCAGATAGTTCTCCCTCAGTACCTCGGACAGTGCTCCCACAAAACCTCAGAAAGTGCTCCCGCAGCACCTCAGATAGTTCTCCCTGAATACCCCAGATCGTTCATCCTCAGTACCTCAGATAGTGATCCCTCAGTACCTCAGATAGTGCTCCCTCAGTACCTCAGATAGTGCTTCCTCAATACCTCAGAAAGTGCTCCCTCAGTACCTCAGAGAGTGCTCCCTCAGTACCTCAGATAGTTCTCCCTCAGTACCTCAGATAGTGCTTCCTCAATACCTCAGAAAGTGCTCCCTCAGTACCTCAGATACTTCTCCCTCAATACCTCAGATAGTTCTCCCTCAGTACCTAAGATAGTACTCCCTCAGTATCTCAGAAAGTGCTCCCTCAATACATCAGAAAGTGGTCACTCAGTACCTCAGATAGTTCTCCCTCAGTACCTCAGGTAGTGCTCCCTCAATACCTCAGAAAATGCTTCCTCAGTACCTCAGATAGTGCTCCCTCAATACTTCAGAAAGTGCTTCCTCAATACCTCAGATAGTGCTCCCTCACTACCTCAGATAGTTCTCCCTCAGTACCTCAGATAGTGCCCCCTCAATAACTCAGAAAGTGCTCCCTCAGTACCTCAGATATTTCTCCCTCAATACTTCAGAAAGTGGTCACTCAGTACCTCAGATAGTTCTCCCTCAGTACCTCAGAAGGTGCTCCCTCCATACCTCAGAAAGTGCTACCTCAATACCTCTGATAGTTCTCCCTCAATAACTCTGAAAGTGCTCGCTTCATACCTCAGAAAGTGTCCCCTCAGTACCTCAGAAAGTGCTCCCTCAATACCTCAGAAAGTGCTCCATCAATACCACAGATAGCTCTCCCTCAGTACCTCACAGAGTGCTCCCTCAATACCTCAGACAGTGCTCGCTCAACACCTCTGAAAATGCTCCCCATATACCTAACATAGTTCTCCCACAATACCTCAGATAGTTCTCCGTCAATGCCTCAGATAGTGCTCCCTCAATACCTCAGATAGTTCTCCCACAATACCTCTGAAAGTGCTCCCGCAGTATCTCAGAAAGTCCTCCCTCGATACCTCAGAAAGTGCTCCCTCAGTACCTCAGATAGTTCTCGCTCAGTACCTCAGAAAGTGCTCCCTCAATACCTCAGCAAGTGCTCCCTCAATACCTCAGAAAGTGTGCCTTCAATACCTCAGATAGTTCTCCCTCAGTACCTCAGATAGTCCTTCCTCAGTACCTCAGAAAGTGCTCCCTCAGAAACTCAGAAAGTTCTCCCTCAGTACCTCAGACATTGCTCCCTCAATGCCTCAGATAGTGCTCCCTTAATAACTCAGAAAGTGCTCCCTCAGTACCTCAGATAGTTCTCCATCAGTACCTCAGATAGTTCTCCCTAAATGCCTCAGAAAATGCTCCCTCAACACCTCATAAAGTGCTTCCTCAACACCTCAGAACGTGCACCCTCAGTACCTCAGATAGTGCTCCCTCAATACCTCAGAAAGTGCTCCCTCAATACCTCAGAAAGTGCTCCCTCAGTACCTCAGAATGTGCTTCCTCAATACCTCAGAAAGTGCTCCCTCAGTACCTCAGATAGTGCTCCCTCAATACCTCAGAAAGTTCTCCCTCAATACGTCAGAAAGTGCTTCCTCAATAGCTCAGATAGTGGTCCCTCAATACCTCCGAAAGTGCTCCCTCAATACTTCAGAAAGTGGTCCCTTAGTACCTCAGATAGTTCTCCCTCAGTACCTCAAAAAGTGCTCCCTCAGTACCTCAGATAGTGCTTCCTCAGTACCTCAGAAAGTGCTCCCTCAATACCTCAGGTAGTTCTCCCTCAATACATCGAAAGTGCTCCCTCAATACCTCAGAGAGTGTTCCATCAGTACCTCAGAAAGTGTTCCCTCAATACCTCAGAAAGTGCTCCATCAATACCTCAGATAGTTCTGAATCAGTACCTCTGATAGTGCTTCCTCAGTACGTCAGATAGTGCTCCCTCAACACCTCAGAAAGTGTCCACTCAGTACCTCAGAAAGTGCTACCTCAAAACCTCAGAAAGTGCTCCATCAATACCTCAGAGAGGGCTCCCTCAATACCTAAGATAGTTCTCCTTCAATACCTCAAATAGTTCTCCCTCAAAACCTCAGATAGTGCTCCTCAATACCTCATATATTTCTCCCTCAATACCTCAGATAGTGCTCTCTCAATACCTCAGATAGTTCTCCCTCAATACCTCTGAAAGTGCTCCCTCAATACCTCAGATAGTTCTCCCTCAATACCTCAGATAGTGCTCCCGCATTACCCCAGAAAGTGCTCCCTCAATACCTCAGAAAGTGTTCCCTCAGTACCTCAGATAGTACTCACTCAGAACCTCAGGTAGTGCTTCCTCAGTACGTCAGAAAGTGCTCCCTCAGTACCTCAGATATTGCTCCCTCAGTGCCTCAGATAGTGCTCCCATAATGCCTCAGAAAGAGCTCCCTCAATTCCTCAGAAACTGCTCCCTCAATACCTCAGATAGTTCTCCCTCAGTACCTCAGGTAGTTCTCCCTCAGTACCTCAGAAATGCTTCCTCAATACCTCAGAACTTTTTCCCTCAGTACCTCTGATAGTGCTGCCTCAATACCTCGGAAAGTGCTCCCTCAGTACCTCAGAAAGTGCTTCCTCAATACCTCAGAAAGTGCTCCATCAATACCACAGATAGTTCTCCCTCAGTTCCTCAAAAAGTGCTTCCCCAATACCTCAGAAGGTGCTCCCTCAGTACCTCAGAAATTGTTCCCTCAATACCTCAGAAAGTGCTTCCTCAATACCTCAGAAAGTGCTCCCTGAGTACCTCAGAAAGTGCTCCCTCAATACCTCAGAAAGTGCTTCCTCAATACCTCAGAAAGTGCTCCCTCAGTACCTCAGAAAGAGCTCCCTCAATAGCTCAGAAAGTGTTTCCTCAATACCTCAGTTGGTGCTCCCTCTATACCTCAGAAAGTGCTTCCTCAATGCCTCAGAAAGTGCTCCATTCTTCCCTCAGATAGTTCTCCCTCAGTACCTCAGATAGTGCTCCCTCAATACCTCAGAACGTGCTCCATCAGTACCTCAGATAGTTCTCCCTCAGTTCCTCAGAAAGTGCTTCCTCAATACCTCAGAAAGTGCTCCATCAATACCACAGATAGTTCTCCCTCAGTACCTCAGAGAGTGCTTCCTCAATACCTCAGAAAGTGCTCACTCAGTACCTCAGAAAGTGCTCCCTCAATACCTCAGAAAGTGCTTCCTCAATAGCTCAGAAAGTGTTTCCTCAATACCTCAGATAGTGCTCCCTCTATACCTCAGAAAGTGCTTCCTCAATACCTCAGAAAGTGCTCCATCAATACCTCAGATAGTTCTCCCTCAGTACCTCAGATAGTGCTCCCTCAATACCTCAGAACTTGCTCCCTCAGTACCTCAGATAGTTCTCACTCAGTACCTCAGAAAGTGCTTCCTCAATACCTCAGAAAGTGCTCCCTCAATACCTCAGATAGTTCTCCATCAATAGCTCTGAATTCGCTCCCTCAATACCTCAGATAGTTCTACCTCAATGCCTCAGATAGTTCTCCCTCAGTACTTCAGAAAGACCTCCCACAATACCTCAGAAAGTGGTCCCTTAGTACCTCAGATATTACTCACTCAGAACCTCAGCTAGTGCTTCCTCAGTACGTCAGGAAGTGCTCCCACAATACCTCAGAAACTGCTCCCTCAGTACCTCAGATCGTTCTCCCTCAGTACCTCAGATAGTTCTTACTCAGTACCTCAGAAAGTGCTCCCTAAATACCTCAGAACGTGCTCCCTCAGTACCTCAGATATTGCTCCCTCAATGCCTAAGATAGTGCTCCCTTAATAACTTAGAAAGTGCTCCCTCAGTACCGCAGATAGTTCTCCCTCAGTACCTCAGATCGTTCTCCCTCAGTACCTCAGAGAGTGCTTCCTCAACACCTCAGAACCTGTTCCCTCAGCACCTCAGATAGTGCTCCCTCAATACATCAGAAAGTGCTCCCTCAGTACCTCAGAAAGTGCTTCCTCAATACCTCAGAAAGTGCTCCATCAATACCACAGATAGTTCTCCCTCATTACCTCAGAAAGTGCACCCTCAATACCTCATAAAGTGCTTCCTCAATACAACAGATTGTGTTCCCTCAATACCTCAGAAAGTGCTTCGTCAATACCTCAGAAAGTGCAGCCTCAGTACCTCAGATAGTGCTCCCTCAATTCCTCAGAAAGTGCTCAATCAATACCTCAGATAGTTCTCTCTCAGTACCTCAGACAGTTCTCCCTCAGTACCTCAGAACTTGCTCCCTCAGTACCTCAGATTGTGCTCCCTCAATACCTCAGAAAGTGCTCCCTCAGTTCCTCAGAAAGTGCTTCCTCAATACCTCAGATAGTGCTCCCTCAATACCTCAGATAGTGCTTCCTCAATACCTCAGAAAGTGCTTTCTCAATACCTCAGAAAGTGCTCCCTCAGTACCTCAGATAGTGCTCCCTCAATACCTCAGAAAGTTCTACCTCAATACCTCAGAAAGCGCTTCCTCAATTCCTCAGATAGTTCTCCCTCAAAACTTCAGAAAGTGGTCCCTCAGTACCTCAGATAGTTCTCTCTCAGTACCTCAGAAAGTGCTCCCTCAGTACCTCAGATCGTGCTTCCTGAGTACCTCAGAAGGTGCTCCCTCAATACCTCAGATAGTGCTTCCTCAGTACCTCAGAAAGTGCTCCCTCAATACCTGAGGTAGTTCTCCCTCAATACCTCGAAATTGCTCCCTCAATACCTCAGAAAGTATCCCCTCAGTACCTCAGAAAGTGCTACCTCAATACCTCAGAAAGTGCTCCATCAATACCTCAGAGAGTGCTCCCTCAATACCTAAGATAGTTCTCCTTCAATACCTCAGATAGTTCTCCCTCAATACCTCAGATAGTGCTCCTCAATACCTCAGATAGTTCTCCCTCAATACCTCAGATAGTTCTCCCTCAATACCGAGATAGTTCTCCCTCAATACCTCTGAAAGTGCTCCCTCAATACCTCAGATAGTTCTCCCTCAATGCCTCAGATTGTGCTCCCGCAGTACCTCAGATAGTACTCACTCAGAACCTCAGCTAGTGCTTCCTCAGTAAGTCAGAAAGTGCTCCCTCAATACCTCAGAAACTGGTCCCTTAGTACCTCAGATAGTTCTCCCTCAGTACCTCAGATAGTTCTCACTCAGTACCTCAGAAAATGCTCCCTAAATACCTCAGAAAGTGCTTCCACAATACCTCAGAAAGTGCTTTCTCAATACCTCAGATAGTGCTCCCTCTATACCTCAGAAAGTGCTCCCTCAATACCTCAGAAAGTGCTTCCTCAATACCTCATAAAGTGCTCCATCAATACCTCAGATAGTTCTCCCTCAGTACCTCAGATACTGCTCCCTCAATACCTCAGAACTTGCTCTCTCAGAACCTCAGATAGTTCTTCCTCAGTACCTCAGATAATTCTCCCTCAATACCTCTGAAAGTACTCCCTCAATACCTCAGATAGTTCTCCCTCAATGCCTCAGATGGTGCTCCCACAATACCTCAGATAGTTCTCCCTCAAAACCTCAGATAGTTGTCCCTCAGTACCTCAGAAAGTGCTCACTCAATACCTCAGAAGGTGCTCCCTTAGTACCTCAGATAGTACTCACTCAGAACCTCAGCTAGTGCTTCCTCAGTACGTCGGAAAGTGTCCCACAATACCTCAGAAACTGCTCCCTCAGTACCTCAGATCGTTCTCCCTCAGTACCTCAGATAGTTCTCACTCAGTTCCTCAGAAAGTGCTCCCTAAATACCTCAGAAAGTGCTCCCTCTGTACCTCAGATATTGCTCCCTCAATGCCGAAGATAGTGCTCCCTCAATGCCGAAGATAGTGCTCCCTTAATACCTCAGAATGTGCTCCCTCAGTACCTCAGATAGTTCTCCCTCAGTACCTCAGATAGTTCTCCCTCAGTATCTCAGAGAGTGCTTCCTCAACACCTCAGAACTTGTTCCCTCAGTACCGGAGATAGTGCTCCCTCAATATCTCAGAAAGTGCTCCTTCAGTACCTCATAAAGTGCTTCCTCAATACATCAGATTGTGTTCCCTCAATACCACAGAAATTGCTCAATCAATACCTCAGAAAGTGCACCCTCAGTACCTCAGATAGTGCTTCCTCAATACCTCAGAAAGTGCTCCCTCAATACCTCAGAAAGTGCTCTCTCAATACCTCATAAAGTGCTTCCTCAATACATCAGATTGTGTTCCCTCAATACCTCAGAAATTGCTTCCTCAATACCTCAGAAAGTGCACCCTCAATACCTCATAAAGTGCTTACTCAATACAGCAGATTGTGTTCCCTCAATACCTCAGAAAGTGCTCCCTCAATACCTCATAAAGTGCTTCCTCAATACATCATATTGTGTTCCCTCAATACCTCAGAAAGTGCTTCCTCAATACCTCAGAAAGTGCTCCCTCAGTACAACAGATAGTGCTCCCTCAATACCTCAGAAAGTGCTCGATCAATACCTCAGACAGTTCTCCCTCAGTACCTCAGATAGTTCTCCCTCAGTACCTCAGATAGTGCTCCCTCAATACCTCAGAAAGTGCTCCCTCAGTACATCAGAAAGTGCTTCCTCAATACCTCAGAAAGTGCTTTCTCAATACCTCAGAAAGTGCTCCCTCAGTACCTCAGATAGTGCTCCCTCAATACCTCAGAAAGTGCTCCCTCAATACCTCAGAAAGTGCTTCCTCAATACCTCAGAGAGTGGTCTCTGAATACCTCAGATAGTTCTCCCTCAATACTTCAGAAAGTGGTCCCTCAGTACCTCAGATAGTCCTTCCTCAGTACCTCAGAAAGTGCTCCCTCAGTACCTCAGATAGTGCTTCCTCAGTACCTCAGAAGGTGCTCCCTCAATTCCACAGATAGTGCTTCCTCAGTACCTCAGAAAGTGCCATCTCAATACCTCAGAAAGTGCTCCATCAATACCTCAGATAGTTCTCCATTAGTACCTCTGATAGTGCTTCCTCAGTACGTCAGATAGTGCTCCCTCAATACCTCAGAAAGTTTCCCCTCAGTACCTCAGAAAGTGCTACCTCAATACCTCAGAAAGTGCTCCATCAATACCTCAGAGAGTGCTCCCCCAATACCTAAGATAGTTCTCCTTCAATACCACAGATAGTTCTCCCTCAAAACCTCTGAAAGTGCTCCCACAATACCTCAGATAGTTCTCCCTCAATACCTCAGATTGTGCTCCCGCAGTACCTCAGAAAGTGCTCCCTCAATACCTCAGAAGGTGCTCCCTCAGTACCTCAGATAGTACCCACTCAGAACCTCAGCTAGTGCTTCCTCAGTACGTCAGAAAGTGCTCCCTCAATACCTCAGAAACTGCTCCCTCAGTACCTCAGATAGTTCTCCCTCAGTACCTCAGATAGTTCTCACTGAGTACCTCAAAAAGTGCTCCCTCAGTACCTCAGATCGTGCTTCCTGAGTACCTCAGAAGGTGCTCCCTCAATACCTCAGATAGTGCTTCCTCAGTACCTCAGAAAGTGCTCCCTCAATACCTGAGGTAGTTCTCCCTCAATACCTCGAAATTGCTCCCTCAATACCTCAGAAAGTATCCCCTCAGTACCTCAGAAAGTGCTACCTCAATACCTCAGAAAGTGCTCCATCAATACCTCAGAGAGTGCTCCCTCAATACCTAAGATAGTTCTCCTTCAATACCTCAGATAGTTCTCCCTCAATACCTCAGATAGTGCTCCTCAATACCTCAGATAGTTCTCCCTCAATACCTCAGATAGTTCTCCCTCAATACCGAGATAGTTCTCCCTCAATACCTCTGAAAGTGCTCCCTCAATACCTCAGATAGTTCTCCCTCAATGCCTCAGATTGTGCTCCCGCAGTACCTCAGATAGTACTCACTCAGAACCTCAGCTAGTGCTTCCTCAGTAAGTCAGAAAGTGCTCCCTCAATACCTCAGAAACTGGTCCCTTAGTACCTCAGATAGTTCTCCCTCAGTACCTCAGATAGTTCTCACTCAGTACCTCAGAAAATGCTCCCTAAATACCTCAGAAAGTGCTTCCACAATACCTCAGAAAGTGCTTTCTCAATACCTCAGATAGTGCTCCCTCTATACCTCAGAAAGTGCTCCCTCAATACCTCAGAAAGTGCTTCCTCAATACCTCATAAAGTGCTCCATCAATACCTCAGATAGTTCTCCCTCAGTACCTCAGATACTGCTCCCTCAATACCTCAGAACTTGCTCTCTCAGAACCTCAGATAGTTCTTCCTCAGTACCTCAGATAATTCTCCCTCAATACCTCTGAAAGTACTCCCTCAATACCTCAGATAGTTCTCCCTCAATGCCTCAGATGGTGCTCCCACAATACCTCAGATAGTTCTCCCTCAAAACCTCAGATAGTTGTCCCTCAGTACCTCAGAAAGTGCTCACTCAATACCTCAGAAGGTGCTCCCTTAGTACCTCAGATAGTACTCACTCAGAACCTCAGCTAGTGCTTCCTCAGTACGTCGGAAAGTGTCCCACAATACCTCAGAAACTGCTCCCTCAGTACCTCAGATCGTTCTCCCTCAGTACCTCAGATAGTTCTCACTCAGTTCCTCAGAAAGTGCTCCCTAAATACCTCAGAAAGTGCTCCCTCTGTACCTCAGATATTGCTCCCTCAATGCCGAAGATAGTGCTCCCTCAATGCCGAAGATAGTGCTCCCTTAATACCTCAGAATGTGCTCCCTCAGTACCTCAGATAGTTCTCCCTCAGTACCTCAGATAGTTCTCCCTCAGTATCTCAGAGAGTGCTTCCTCAACACCTCAGAACTTGTTCCCTCAGTACCGGAGATAGTGCTCCCTCAATATCTCAGAAAGTGCTCCTTCAGTACCTCATAAAGTGCTTCCTCAATACATCAGATTGTGTTCCCTCAATACCACAGAAATTGCTCAATCAATACCTCAGAAAGTGCACCCTCAGTACCTCAGATAGTGCTTCCTCAATACCTCAGAAAGTGCTCCCTCAATACCTCAGAAAGTGCTCTCTCAATACCTCATAAAGTGCTTCCTCAATACATCAGATTGTGTTCCCTCAATACCTCAGAAATTGCTTCCTCAATACCTCAGAAAGTGCACCCTCAATACCTCATAAAGTGCTTACTCAATACATCAGATTGTGTTCCCTCAATACCTCAGAAAGTGCTCCCTCAATACCTCATAAAGTGCTTCCTCAATACATCATATTGTGTTCCCTCAATACCTCAGAAAGTGCTTCCTCAATACCTCAGAAAGTGCTCCCTCAGTACAACAGATAGTGCTCCCTCAATACCTCAGAAAGTGCTCGATCAATACCTCAGACAGTTCTCCCTCAGTACCTCAGATAGTTCTCCCTCAGTACCTCAGATAGTGCTCCCTCAATACCTCAGAAAGTGCTCCCTCAGTACATCAGAAAGTGCTTCCTCAATACCTCAGAAAGTGCTTTCTCAATACCTCAGAAAGTGCTCCCTCAGTACCTCAGATAGTGCTCCCTCAATACCTCAGAAAGTGCTCCCTCAATACCTCAGAAAGTGCTTCCTCAATACCTCAGAGAGTGGTCTCTGAATACCTCAGATAGTTCTCCCTCAATACTTCAGAAAGTGGTCCCTCAGTACCTCAGATAGTCCTTCCTCAGTACCTCAGAAAGTGCTCCCTCAGTACCTCAGATAGTGCTTCCTCAGTACCTCAGAAGGTGCTCCCTCAATTCCACAGATAGTGCTTCCTCAGTACCTCAGAAAGTGCCATCTCAATACCTCAGAAAGTGCTCCATCAATACCTCAGATAGTTCTCCATTAGTACCTCTGATAGTGCTTCCTCAGTACGTCAGATAGTGCTCCCTCAATACCTCAGAAAGTTTCCCCTCAGTACCTCAGAAAGTGCTACCTCAATACCTCAGAAAGTGCTCCATCAATACCTCAGAGAGTGCTCCCCCAATACCTAAGATAGTTCTCCTTCAATACCACAGATAGTTCTCCCTCAAAACCTCTGAAAGTGCTCCCACAATACCTCAGATAGTTCTCCCTCAATACCTCAGATTGTGCTCCCGCAGTACCTCAGAAAGTGCTCCCTCAATACCTCAGAAGGTGCTCCCTCAGTACCTCAGATAGTACCCACTCAGAACCTCAGCTAGTGCTTCCTCAGTACGTCAGAAAGTGCTCCCTCAATACCTCAGAAACTGCTCCCTCAGTACCTCAGATAGTTCTCCCTCAGTACCTCAGATAGTTCTCACTGAGTACCTCAAAAAGTGCTCCCTCAGTACCTCAGATAGTGCTTCCTCAATACCTCAAAAAGTGCTCCCTCAGTACCTCAGAAAGTGCTTCCTCAATACCTCAGAAAGTGCTCAATCAATACCACAGATAGTTCTCCCTCAGTACCACAGAGAGTGCTTCCTCAATACCTCAGAAAGTGCTCCCTCAGTACCTCAGAAAGTGCTCCCTCAATACCTCAGAAAGTGCTTCCTCAATACCTCAGAAAGTGCTTCCTCAATACCTCAGAAAGTGCTTCCTCAATACCTCAGAAAGTGCTTCCTCTGTACCTCAGAAAGTGCTCCCTCAGTACCTCAGATAGTGCTCCCTCAATACCTCAGAAAGTGATCCATCAATACCTCAGATAGTTCTCCCTCAGTACCTCAGATAGTGCTCCCTCAATACCTCAGAACGTGCTCCCTCAGTACCTCAGATAGTTCTCCCTCAATACCTCAGAAACTGGTCCCTCATTACCTCAGATAGTTCTCCCTCAGTACCTCAGATAGTACTCGCTTAGAACCTCAGATAGTGCTTCCTCAGTACGTCAGAAAGTGCTCAATCAATACCACAGATAGTTCTCCCTCAGTACCACAGAGAGTGCTCCCTCAATACCTCAGAAAGTGCTCCCTCAATACCTCAGAAAGTGCTCCCTCAATACCTCATAAAGTGCTTCCTCAATACATCAGATTGTGTTCCCTCAATACCTCAGAAATTGTTTCCTCAATACCTCAGAAAGTGCACACTCAATACCTCATAAAGTGCTTACTCAATACATCAGATTGTGTTCCCTCAATACCTCAGAAAGTGCTCCCTCAATACCTCATAAAGTGCTTCCTCAATACATCAGATTGTGTTCCCTCAATACCTCAGAAGGTGCTTCCTCAATACCTCAGAAAGTGCTCCCTCAGTACATCAGATAGTGCTCCCTCAATACCTCAGAAAGTGCTCCATCAACACCTCAGATAGTTCTCCCTCAGTACCACAGAGAGTGCTTCCTCAATACCTCAGAACTTGCTCCCTCAGTACCTCAGAAAGTGCTCCCTCAATACCTCAGAAAGTGCCCCATCAATACCTCAGACAGTTCTCCCTCAGTACCTCAGATAGTTCTCCCTCAGTACCTCTGAAAGTGCTCGCTCAATACCTCAGATAGTTCCCCCTCAATACCACAGATAGTGCTCTTCAATACCTCAGATAGTTCTCCCTCAATACCTCAGATAGTGCTCCCTCAATACCTCAGATAGTTCTCCCTCAAAGCCTCAGATAATGCTCCCACAATACCTCAGATAGTTCTCTCTCAATACCTCAGATTGTGCTCCCGCAGTACCTCAGAAAGTGCTCCCTCAATACCTCAGAAAGTGCTCACTCAGTACCTCAGATAGTACTCACTCAGAACCTCAGCTAGTGCTTCCTCAGTACGTCAGAAAGTGCTCCCTCAATACCTCAGAAACTGCTCCCTCAGTACCTCAGATAGTTCTCCCTCAGTACCTCAGATAGTTCTCACTGAGAACCTCAGAAAATGCTCCCTAAATACCTCAGAAAGTGCTCCCTCAGTACCACAGATATTGCTCCCTTAATGCCTCAGAAAGTGCTGCCTGAATACCTCAGAAAGTGCTCCCTCAGTGCCTCAGATAGTTCTCCCTCAGTACCTCAGATAGTTCTCCCTCAGTACCTCAGAGAATGGTTCCTCAATACCTCAGAACTTGTTCCCACAGTACCTCAGATAGTGCTTCTTCAATACCTCAAAAAGTGCTCCCTCAGTACCTCAGAAAGTGCTTCCTCAATACCTCAGAAAGTGCTCAATCAATACCACAGATAGTTCTTCCTCAGTACCACAGAGAGTGCTTCCTCAATACCTCAGAAAGTGCTCCCTCAGTACCTCAGAAAGTGCTCCCTCAATACCTCAGAAAGTGCTTCCTCAATACCTCAGGAAGTGCTCCCTCAGTACCTCAGAAAGTGCTCTCTCAATACCTCAACAAATGCTCCCTCAATACCGCAGATAGTGCTACCTCAGTACCTCGGATACTTCTCCCTCAGTACCTCAGAAAGTGCTCCCTCAATACCTCAGAAGGTGCTTCCTCAATACCTCAGAAAGTGCACCCTCACTACCTCAGATAGTGCTCCCTCAATACCTCAGAAAGTGCTCCCTCAATACCTCATAAAGTGCTTCCTCAATACATCAGATTGTGTTTCCTCAATACCTCTGAACGTGCTCCATCAATACCTCAGAAAGTTCTCCCTCAGTACCTCAGAGTGTGCTTCCTCAATACTTCAGAAAGTACTTCCTCAATACCTCAGAAAGTGCTCCCTCAGTACCTCAGATAGTGCTCCCTCAATACCTCAGAAATTGCTCCATCAATACCTCAGATAGTGCTCCCTCAATACCTCAGAATGTGACCCCTCAGTACCTCAGAAAGTGCCTCCTCAATACCTCAGATAATACTCCCTCAATACCTCAGAAAGTGCTCGCTCAATACCTCAGATAGTTCTCCCACAATGCCTCAGATAGTGCTCCCTCAATACCTCAGATAGTGCTCCCTCAGTACCTCAGATTGTGCTTCGGCAGTACGTCAGAAAGTGCTCCCTCAATACCTCAGAAAGTGCTCCCTCAATACCTCATAAAGTGCTTCCTCAATACATCAGATTGTGTTTCCTCAATACCGCAGAAAGTGCTCCATCAATACCTCAGAAAGTTCTACATCAGTACCTCAGATAGTGCTCCCCAATGCCTCAGATAGAGCTCCATCAATACCTCAGAAAGTGCTTCCTCAATACCTCAGAAAGTGCTCCCTCATTACCTCAGATAGTACTCCCTCAATACCTCAGTAAGTGCTCCATCAATACTTCAGATAGTTCTCCCTCAGTACCTCAGATAGTTCTCCCTCAGTACCTCAGAAAGTGCTCCCTCAATACTTCAGAAAGTGGTCCCACAGTACCTCAGATAGTTCTCCCTCAGTACCTCACATAGTAGTCGCTCAGAACCTCAGATAGTTCTTCCTCACTCCCTCTGAAAGTTCTCCCTCAGTACCTCAGATAGTTCTCCATCAGTACCTCAGATAGTGCTCCCCCAATGCCTCAGATAGAGCTCCATCAATACCTCAGAAAGTGCTTCCTCAATACGCCAGAAAGTGCTCCCTCATTACCTCAGATAGTACTCCCTCAATACCTCAGTAAGTGCTCCATCAATACTTCAGATAGTTCTCCCTCAGTACCTCAGAAAGTGCTCCCTCAATACCTCAAAAAGTGCTCCCTCAGTACCTCAGATAATTCTTCCTCAGTACCTCAGAACGTGCTTCCTCAATACCTCAGAAAGTGCTTCCTCAATACCTCAAAAAGTGCTCCCTCAGTACCTCAGGCAGTGCTCCCTCAATACCTCAGAAAGTGCTCACTCAGTACCTCAGAAAGTTCTCTCTCTGTTCCTCAGAAAGTGCTCCCTCAATACTTCAGAAAAATGGTTCCTCAGTACCTCAGATAGTGCTCCCTCAGTACCTCAGATCGTTCTTCCTCAGTACCTCAGAAAGTGTTCCCTCAATACCTCAGAAAGTGCTCCCTCAATGCCTCAGATATTTCTCCATCAGTACCTCTGAAAGTGCTCCCTCAATACCTCAGAAAGTGCTCCCTCGGTACCTCAGATAGTTCTCCCTCAATACCTCTGAAAGTGCTCCCTCAATACCTCAGATAGTGCTCTATCAATACCTCAGATAGTGCTCCCTCAATTCCTCTGAAAGTGCTCCCTAAATACCCCAGATAGTTCTCCCTCAATAACTCAGATAGCGCTCCATCAATACTTCTGAGATATTTCCCTCAATACCTCAGATATTTCTCCCTCAATACCTCAGATCGTGCTCCATCAATACCTCAGATAGTTCTGCCTCAATACCTCTGAAAGTGCTCCCTCAGTACCTCAGATAGTTCTCCCTCAGTACCTCAGATAGTTCTACCTCAGTACCTCAGAAAGTGCTCCCTCAATACCTCATAAAGTGCTCCCTCAGTAACTCAGAAAGTTCTCCCTCAATACCTCATAAAGTGCTCCCTCAGTACCTCAGATAGTTCTCCCTCAGTACCACTGATAATGCTCCCTCAATTCCTCATATCGTTCTCCCTCAATACCGAAGAAAGTGCTCCCTCAGTACCTCAGAAAGTGCTCCCTCAATACCTCAGAAAGTGCTCCCTCAATACTCAGAAAGTGCTCGCTCAATACCTCAGAAAGTGCTCCCTCAGTACCTCAGATAGTTCTCCCTCAGTACCACTGATAATGCTTCCTCAATTCCTCATATCGTTCTCCCTCAATACCTCAGAAAGTGCTCCCTCAATACCGAACAAAGTGCTCCCTCAGTACCTCAGAAAGTGCTCCCTCAGTACCTCAGAAACTGCTTCCTCAATACCTCAGAAAGTGCACCCTCAGTACCTCAGATAGTGCTCCGTCAATACCTCAGAAAGTGCACCCTCAGTACCTCAGAAAGTGCTCCCTCAGTACCTCAGAAAGTGTTCGCTCACTACCTCAGAAAGTGCTTCCTCAATACCTCAGAAAGTGCTCCCTCATTACCTCAGATAGTGCTCCCTCAATACCTCAGATAGTTCTCCCTCAGTACCTCAGAGTGTGCTTCCTCAATACCTCAGAACTTGCTCCCTCAGTACATCAGATAGTGCTCCCTCAATACCTCAGAAAGTGCTCCCTCAGTACCTCAGAAAGTGCTTCCTCAACACCTCAGAAAGTGCTCCCTCAGGACCTCAGAAAGTGCTTCCTCAATACCTCAGAAAGTGCTACCTCAATGCCTCAGAAAGTAATCCCTCAGTACCTCAGAAAGTGCTCCCTCTATACCTCAGATAATGCTCCCTCTGTACCTGAGAAAGTGCTCGCTCAATACCTCAGATAGATCTCCCACAATGCCTCAGATAGTGCTCCCTCAATACCTCAGATAGTGCTCCCTCAATACCTCAGATAGTTCTCCCTCAATAACTCTGAAAGTGCTTTCTCAATACCTCAGATAGTGCTCCCACAGGACCTCAGATAGTACTCCCTCAGTACCTCAGATAGTGCTTCCTCAGTACGTCAGAAAGTGCTCCCTCAATACCTCTGAAAGTGCTCCCTCAGTACCTCAGATAATTCTTCCTCAGCACCTCAGATCGTTCTCCCTCAATACCTCAGAAAGTGCTTCATCAATACCTCATAAAGTGCTCCCTCAGTACCTCAGAGAGTACTCCCTCAATACTCAGAAAGTGCTTCCTCAATACCTCAGATAGTGTTCCCTCAATACCTCAGAAAGTGCTTCCACAATACCTCAGAATGTGCTCCATCAGTGCCTCAGATAGTGCTCCTTCAATACCTCAAAAAGTGCTCCCTCAATACCTCAGAACGTGCTTCCTCAATACCTCAGAAAGTGCTCCCTCAGTACCTCAGATATTTCTCCCTCAGTACCTCAGGTAGTGCTCCCTCAATACCTCAGAAAGTGCTCACTCAGTACCTCAGATAGTTCTCTCTCAGTTCCTCAGATAGTACTCCCTCTGTACCTCAGAAAGTGCTCCCTCAGTAACTAAGATAGTTCTCCCTCAGTACCTCAGAAAGTGCTCCCTCAGTACCTCAGATAGTGCTTCCTCAGAACGTCAGAAAGTGCTTCCTCAGAACGTCAGAAAGTGCTCCCTCAATACCTCAGAAAGTTCTCCCTCAGTACCTCAGATAGTTCTCCCTCAGTACCTCAGAAAGTGCTCCCTCAATACTTCAGAAAGTGGTCCCACAGTACCTCAGATAGTTCTCCCTCAGTACCTCACATAGGAGTCGCGCAGAACCTCAGATAGTGCTTCCTCACTCCCTCTGAATGTTCTCCCTCAGTACCTCAGATAGTTCTCCATCAGTACCTCAGAAAGTGCTCCCTCAGTACCTCAGATAGTGCTCCCTCAATGACTCAGATAGTGCTCCCTCAATACCTCAGATAGTTCTCCATCAGTACCTCAGAAAGTGCCTCCTCATTACCTCAGATAGTGCTCCCTCAATACCTCCGAAAGTGCTCCCTCAATAACTCAGATAGTTCTCCCTCAGTACCTCAGAAAGTGCTTCTTCAATACCTCAGAAAGTGCTTCATCAATACCTCAGAAAGTGTTCCCTCAATACTTCAGAATGTGCTCCATTAGTGCCTCAGATAGTGCTCCCTCAATGCCTCAGATAGTGCTCCCTCAATACCTCAAAAAGTGCACCCTCAGTACCTCAGATAATTCTCCCTCAGTACCTCAGAACGTGCTTCCTCAATACTTCAGAAAGTGCTCCCTCAGTACCTCAGATATTTCTCCCTCAGTACCTCAGGTAGTGCTCCCTCAATACCTCAGAAAGTGCTCACTCAGGACCTCAGAAAGTCCTCTCTCTGTTCCTCAGATAGTACTCCCTCAGTACCTCAGAAAGTGCTCCCTCAATACTACAGAAAAATGGTCCTTCAGTACCTCAGATAGTTCTCCCTCATACCTCAGAAAGTGCTCCGTCAGTACCTCAGATAGTTCTCCCTCAATACCTCTGAAAGTGCTCCCTCAATACCTCAGACAGTGCTCTATCAATACCTCAGATAGTGCTCCCTCCATACCCCAGATAGTTCTCCCTCAATAACTCAGATAGTGCTCCATCAATACTTATGAAATTGCTCCCTCAATACGTCAGATATTTCTCCCTCAATACCTCAGATCGTGCTCCATCAATACCTCAGATAGTTCTGCCTCAATACCTCTGAAAGTGCTACCTCAGTACCTCAGATAGTTCTCCCTCAGTACCTCAGATAGTTCTTCCTCGGTACCTCAGAAAGTGCTCACTCAGTACCTCAGAAAGTGCTTCCTCAACACCTCAGAAAGTGCTCCCTCAGTACGTCAGATAGTGCTCCCTCAGTACCTCAGAAATTGCTCCATCAATACCTCAGAAAGTGCTTCCTCAATACCTCAGAAAGTGCTTCCTCAATACCTCAGAAAGTAATCCCTCAGTACCTCAGAAAGTGCTCCCTCAATACCTCAGATAGTGCTTCCTCAGTACGTCAGAAAGTGCTCCATCAATACCTCTGAAAGTGCTACCTCAGTGCCTCAGATTGTTCGCCCTCAGATAATTCTGCCTCAGTACCTCAGAAAGTGCTCGTTCAATACCTCAGATAGTTCTCCCACAATGTCTCAGATAGTGCTCCCTCAATACCTCAGATAGTGCTCCCTCAATACCTCAGATAGTACTCCCTCAATAACTCTGAAAGTGCTTTCTCAATACCTCAGATAGTGCTCCCACAGTACCTCAGATAGTACTCCCTCAGTACCTCAGATAGTGCTTCCTCAGTACGTCCGAAAGTGCTCCCTCAATACCTCTGAAAGTGCTCCCTCAGTGCCTCAGAATGTTCTCCCTCAGTACCTCAGATATTTCTCCCTCAGTACCTCAGAAAGTGCTCCCTCAATACCTCAGAATGTGCTCCATCAATACCTCAGATCGTTCTCCCTCAATACCTCAGAAAGTGCTTCATCAATACCTCAGAAAGTGCTCCCTCAATACCTCAGAAAGTGTTCCCTCAATACTCAGAAAGTGCATCCACAATACTTCAGATAGTGTTCCCTCAATACCTCAGAAGGTGCTTCCACAATACCTCAGAATGTGCTCCATCAGTGCCTCAGATAGTGCTCCCTCAATGCCTCAGATAGTTCTCCCTCAGTACCTCAGAGTGTGCTTCCTCAATACCTCAGAAAGTACTTCCTCAGTACCTCAGATAGTGCTCCCTCAATACCTCAGAAATTGCTCCATCAATACCTCAGAAAGTGCTTCCTCAATACCTCAGAAAGTAATCCCTCAGTACCTCAGAAACTGCTCCCTCAATACCTCAGATAATGCTCCCTCAGTACCTCAGATAGTGCTCCCTCAGTACCTCAGATAGTACTCCCTCAGTACCTCAGATAGTGCTTCCTCAGTACGTCAGAAAGTGCTCCCTCAATACCTCTGAAAGTGCTCCCTCAATACCTCAAAACTTGTTCCCTCAGCACCTCTGATAGTGCTCTCTCAATACATCAGAAAGTGCTCCCTCAGTACCTCAGAAAGTGCTCCCTTAATACCTCAGAAAGTGCTCCCTCAATACCTCAGATATTTCTCCCTCAATACCTCAGATAGTCCTCCATCAATACTTCTGAAATTGCTCCCTCAATACCTCAGATATTTCTCCCTCAATACCTCAGATCGTGCTCCATCAATACCTCAGATAGTTCTGCCTCAGTACGTCAGATAGTCCTCCCTCAGCACCTCAGAAAGTGCTCCCTCAATACCTCATAAAGTGCTCCCTCAGTACCTCAGATAGTTCTCCCTCAACACCTCATAAAGTGCTCCCTCAGTACCTCAGATAGTTCTCCCTCAGTACCACTGATAATGCTTCCTCAATTCCTCATATCGTTCTCCCTCAATACCGAAGAAAGTGCTCACTCAGTACCTCAGAAAGTGCTCCCTCAATACCTCAGAAAGTGCTCCCTCAATACTCAGAAACTGCTCCCTCAATACCTCAGAAAGTGCTCCCTCAGTACCTCAGATAGTTCTCCCTCAGTACCACTGATTCTGCTTCCTCAATACCTCATATTGTTCTCCCTCAAAACCTCAGGAAGTGCTTCCTCAATACCTCAGAAAGTGCACCCTCAGTACCTCAGATAGTGCTCCCTCAATACCTCAGAAAGTGCTTCCTCAATACCTCAGAAAGTGTTCCCTCAATACCTCATAAAGTGCTCCCTCAGTACCTCAGATAGTGCTCCCTCAATACCTCAGAAAGTGCTTCCTCAATACCTCATAAAGTGCTCCCTCAATACCTCAGAAAGTGATCCCTCAATACCTCAGAAAGTGCTTCCTCAATACCTCAGAAAGTGCTCCCTCATTACCTCAGAAAGTTCTTCCTCAATACCTCAGAAAGTGCACCCTCAGTAGCTCAGATAGTGCTCCCTCAATACCTCAGAAAGTGCTTCCTCAATACCTCCGGAAGTGCTTCCTCAATACCTCAGAAAGTGCACCCTCAGTACCTCAGATAGTGCTCCCTCAATACCTCAGAAAGTGCTTCCTCAATACCTCATAAAGTGCTGCCTCAATACCTCAGAAAGTGCTCCCTTAATACCTCAGAAAATGCTTCCTCAATACCTCAGAAAGTGCTCCCTCATTACCTTATGAAGTGCTCCCTCAATACCTCAGAAAGTGCTTCCTCAATACCTCAGAAAGTGCTCCCTCAATACCTCAGAAAGTGCTTCCTCAATACCTCAGAAAGTGCATCCTCAGTACCTCAGATAGTGCTCCCTCAATACCTCAGAAAGTGCTTCCTCAATACCTCAGAAAGTGCTTCCTCAATACCTCAGAAAGTGCACCCTCAGTACCTCAGATAGTGCTCCCTCAATACCTCAGAAAGTGCTTCCTCAATACCTCATAAAGTGCTCCCTCAATACCTCAGAAAGCGCTCCCTCAATACCTCAGATAATGCTCCCTCTATACCTCAGAATGTGCTCGCTCAATACCTCAGATAGTTCTCCCACAATGCCGCAGATAGTGCTCCCTCAATACCTCAGATAGTGCTCCCTCAATACCTCAGAAATTGCTCCATCAATACCTCAGAAAGTGCTTCCTCAATACCTCAGAAAGTGCTTCCTCAATACCTCAGAAAGTGCTACCTCAATACCTCAGAAATTGCTCCATCAATACCTCAGAAAGTAATCCCTCAGTACCTCAGAAAGTGCTCCCTCAATACCTCAGATAATGCTCCCTCAATACCTCAGAAAGTGCTCGCTCAATACCTCAGATAGTTCTCCCACAATGCCTCAGATAGTGCTCCCTGAATACCTCAGATAGTGCTCCCTCAATACCTCAGAAAGTGCTCCCTCAGTACCTCAGAAAGTGCTTCCTCAACACCTCAGAAAGTGCTCCCTTAGTACCTCAGATAGTGCTCCCTCAGTACCTCAGAAATTGCTCCATCAATACCTCAGAAAGTGCTTCCTCAATACCTCAGAAAGTGCTTCCTCAATACCTCAGAAAGTGCTACCTCAATACCTCAGAAAGTGCTCCCTCAATACCTCAGATAATGCTCCCTCAATACCTCAGAAAGTGCTCGCTCAATACCTCAGATAGTTCTCCCACAATGCCTCAGATAGTGCTCCCTCAATACCTCAGATAGTGCTCCCTCAATAACTCTGAAAGTGCTTTCTCAATACCTCAGATAGTGTTCCCACAGTACCTCAGATAGTCCCTCAGTACCTCAGATAGTGCTTCCTCAGTACGTCAGAAAGAGCTCCCTCAGTACCTCTGAAAGTGCTCCCTCAGTACCTCAGATTGTTCTCCCTCAGTACCTCAGATAATTCTCCCTCAGTACCTCAGAAAGTGCTCCCTCAATACCTCAGAATGTGCTCCATCAATACCTCAGATCGTTCAACCTCAATACCTCAGAAAGTGCTTCATCAATACTCAGAAAGTGCTTCCTCAATACCTCAGATAGTGTTCCCTCAATACCTCAGAAAGTGCTACCACAATACCTCAGAATGTGCTCCATCAGTGCCTCAGATAGTGCTCCCTCAATGCCTCAGATAGTGCTCCCTCAATACCTCAAAAAGTGCTCCCTCAGTACCTCAGATAATTCTCCCTCAGTGCCTCAGAACGTGCTCCCTCAGTACCTCAGATAGTGCTCCCTCAGTACCTCAGATAGTGCTTCCTCAGTACCTCAGAAAGTGCTCCCTCAATACCTCAGAAAGTGCTCCCTCAATACCTCAGATATTTCTCCCTCAATACCTCTAAAAGTGCTCCCTCAATACCTCAGAAAGTGCTCCCTCAATACCTCAGATAGTGCTTCCTCAATACCTCTGAAAGTGCTCCCTCAATACCTCAGAAAGTGCACCCTCAGTACCTCAAATAGTGCTCCCTCAATACCTCAGAAAGTGCTCCCTCAATACCTCATAAAGTGCTTCCTCAATACAGCAGATTGTTCCCTCACTACCTCAGAAAGTGCTTCCTCATTACCTCAGATAGTGCTCCCTCAATACCTCAGATAGTTCTCCCTCAGTACCACTGATAATGCTTCCTCAATTCCTCATATCGTTCCCCCTCAATACCGAAGAAAGTGCTCCCTCAGTACCTCAGATAGTGCTCCCTCAATACCTCTGAAAGTGCTCCCTCAATACCTCAGATAGTGCTCGAGAAAGACCTCAGATAGTGCTCCCTCAATACCTCTGAAAGTGCTCCCTAAATACCCCAGATAGTTCTCCCTCAATAACTCAGATAGTGCTCCATCAATACTTCTGAAATTGCTCCCTCAGTACCTCAGATATTTCTCCCTCAATACCTCAGATCGTGCTCCATCAATACCTCAGATCGTTCTGCCTCAATACCTCTGAAAGTGCTCCCTCAGTACCTCAGATAGTTCTCCCTCAGTACCTCAGAAAGTGCTCACTCAGTACCTCATAAAGTGCTCCCTCAGTACCGCAGATAGTGCTCCCTCAATACCTCAGATAGTTCTCCCTCAGTACCACTGATAATGCTTCCTCAATTCCTCATATCGTTCCCCCTCAATACCGAAGAAAGTGCTCCCTCAGTACCTCAGAAAGTGCTCCCTCAATACCTCAGAAAGTGCTCCCTCAATACTCAGAAAGTGCTCCCTCAAAACCTCAGAAAGTGCTCCCTCAGTACCTCAGAAAGTGCTCCCTCAATACCTCAGATAGTTCTCCCTCAGTACCACTGATAATGCTTCCTCAATTCCTCATATCGTCCTCCCTCAATATCTCATAAAGTGCTCCCTCAGTACCGCAGATAGTGCTCCCTCAATACCTCAGATAGTTCTCCCTCAGTACCACTGATAATGCTTCCTCAATTCCTCATATCGTTCCCCCTCAATACCGAAGAAAGTGCTCCCTCAGTACCTCAGAAAGTGCTCCCTCAATACCTCAGAAAGTGCTCCCTCAATACTCAGAAAGTGCTCCCTCAAAACCTCAGAAAGTGCTCCCTCAGTACCTCAGAAAGTGCTCCCTCAATACCTCAGATAGTTCTCCCTCAGTACCACTGATAATGCTTCCTCAATTCCTCATATCGTCCTCCCTCAATATCTCAGAAAGTGCTCCCTCAGTACCTCAGAACGTGCTCCCTCAATAACTCAGAAAGTGCTCCCTCAGTACCGAAGAAAGTGCTCCCTCAATACCTCAGAAAGTGCTCCCTCAATAACTCTGAAAGTGCTCCCTCAATACCGAAGAATTCATCACTTTGTTGTGTTTAACCCCCAAAGCCCCTCAGACAGTAGCTCCACAAAACATTCACATCCTCAACACTTCAGGGCTCAGGGCTCAGCCCAGCTCCCCCCTCAGACTGTGTTCAAACCCCTTCAGACTGTAAGGACCCACATCCACCCCTGTCCAAGATTGGAGCCCGGGTCCCCAGAACATTACTTGTCTCTCTGGATTAATTTTAGATTTCCTACAGTGTAGAAGCAAGCCATTCCGTCCATTGGCTCCACACTGTCTGTCTGAACGGCATCGCACCCAGACTCACATCCTCTACTCTATCCCTGTAATGCTGCATTTCCCATGGCAACTTTGGGCAGTGGGAGAGAACTGGAGCACCCTGAGGGAACCCGCACAGATACAGAGGCAATGTGTAAACTCCACACAGACAGTCACCGGGAGTTAGAATCAAACCACTGAGGCACCGTGCTGTCCTCTCTCCTTGGATGCCATCTCATCTAACCTTTTACTAAGCAATCTCCCATGTGAAACCTTCTCATCTGTCTCCTTGCTCATCCCTTCAAAAGCTCTATCAAGTTGGACACATCATTTCCACAAACAAAGCCAAGCTGACCATCCCTAATCAATTCTTGCTTTTCCAAATACATGTAAGTTGTCTCTCAGAATGCCCTCCAACAGCTTACCCACCACTGCCACCAGGCTCACAGCTCCATAGTTCAATGGCTGTTCCTTGCAGCCTTACTTCAATAATGGCACATCATTAATCACCCTCCAGTCTTCAGGCACCTCACCCGTTGTCACTGATCGGTCCATCTGACAAAGCCATCTCCATCCTTCTGTAACCTAAGGCTATCCTCCTCAGTATTTATCACCCCACCAATACCCATATCATTCATGAACCCAATGATTAACCCTCCACCATTCAAACCTAAATCTTTTCTATCAACCACATCAGCAAGACCCCAGCAGTGAGACATGAACAGACAGAGATTTCTAACTGGGCCATCACTGTCTGCTTCCTGCTACTCAGCATTCTGCACCAAATTCCTTGGATCTTGAGTTTTTATGTTCACTATCAGTTTCCAGTATGGGTCCTGATAAAAGCCTGACTGACCTCCAAGCAGACGACAGGAAAGCATTGCCCTTATTTACACAGCTGGTCACCTCCTTAAAAAGTGCACTCCCATTGGTCAGACCTGCCCTCCCCTTAACACAACCATTCTGACTGTTCATCATGAACTCCAGTCTCTATAAATGCTGATTAATTCTATCTCCCAAAATTGCTTCCAACAGACGTCCCACCCACGATATTAGCCTGACTGGCCTGGAGCTGCCTGGTATATCCCATGTTCCTACTTGAATAACAGGACCACATGGTCAGTCCGACGGCACCTCTCCTGTGGCCAGAGGGGATTTGAAAATGTTTGCAAGTGTCCCTGCTACTTCCTCCATCACCTCATTCGGTAAACGGAGATACATTTCCACTGTCTTTGGAGATTTATTGGGCTGTAAGAAGGCCAGAACACTCAGAACCACCTCTCTCCCTATATATGCTAATACATTTGATTGTATCGCAGAGCATCTCCACGATTTCATACCGTCCCTGTCCCAATGAGCATTGACACAATGCATCCATTCACTGTAGCCTCTGGGTCCATGCACAAATTCTCACTGTGTTCCACAACCGACTCTTTCTCTCATTATCAATTCACCCTTAATGTCACTGTAAAGTCCTGTCAGATTTTTATTTCCTCTCTTAGCACTCCTCGTTCCCAGACAAATAGCCTGCAATACGATTTGGAGGAGTGTGGGATATCATTCTGGATGTGGATTAGCATTGGGAAGCTCAGAAATAAGGAACACATGACTGTGCTGAGTGTGGGGCAGTGGGATTCATTTGGGATGAGCAGACGGAAGCTGAGGAATAAACCTCAGCCCTGTCGGCTGCAAAGGGACTTGGATATGATGCAGAGCTGGGCTGAGGAGATGGAGTTCAACCCTGCCAAGTGTGAGGTTGTCCATTTTGGAAAGACAAATAAGAATGCGGAATACAGAGTTAACGGTAGGGTTCTTAGTAAGGTGGAGGAGCAGAGGGATCTTGGGGTCTATGTTCATAGATCTTTGAAAGTTGCCACTCAGGTGGATAGAGCTTGTAAGAAGGCCTATGGTGTATTAGCGTTCATTAGCAGAGGGATCGAATTCAAGAGTCGTGAAGTGATGTTACAGCTGTACAGGACTTTGGTTAGGCCACATTTGGAGTACTTTGCGCAGTTCTGGTCGCCTCACTTTAGGAAAGATGTGGAAGCTTTGGAGAGGGTGCAGAGAAGATTTACCAGGATGTTGCCTGGAATGGAGAATAGGTCGTACAAGGATAGGTTGAGAGTGCTAGGCCTTTTCTAGTTGGAACGGCGAAGGATGAGGGGTGACTTGATAGAGGTTTATAATATGATCAGAGGAATGGATAGAGTACACAGTCAGAAACTTTTTCCCCAGGTACAAGAGAGTGTTACAAGGGGACATAAATTTAAGGTGAAGGGTGGAAGGTATGGGGGAGATGTCAGGGGTGGGTTCTTTACCCAGAGAGTGTGGGGGCATGGAATGCGCTGCCTGTGGGAGTGGTAGAGTCAGAATCTTTGGTGACCTTTAAGCGGCAATTGGATAGGTACATGGATGGGTGCTTAAGCGAGGACAAATGTTCGGCACAACATCGTGGGCCGAAAGGCCTGTTCTGTGCTGTATTGTTCTATGTTCTATGTTCTATATCCTCTGACAGTGCAACCCTCCCTCAGTACTGACCCTCTGACAATGCAACTCTCCCTCAGTACTGACCCTCTGACAGTGCAGCGCTCCCTCAGTACTGACCCTCTGACAGTGCAGCGCTCCCTCAGTACTGACCCTCTGACAGTGCAGCGCTCCCTCAGTACTGACCCTCTGACAGTGCAGCTCTCCCTCAGTACTGACCCTCTGACAGTGCAGCGCTCCCTCAGTACTGACCCTCTGACAGTGCAGCGCTCCCTCAGTACTGACCCTCTGACAGTGCAGCGCTCCCTCAGTACTGACCCTCTGACAATGCAGCTCTCCCTCAGCACTGCTCCTTTGACCCTACAGCACACTCTCAGAAATGACGCTCTGACACAACAGCTTTCCCTCAGTACTGACCCTCTGACTCTGCAGCACTCTCTTTGTCCTGACATTTCCACAGTGCAGCATTCCCTCAGTACTGACACTCATACAGTGTGGCATCCCCTCAGTACTGACCCTCCGATAATGTGGCACTCCCTCAATACAGATGCTCTTACAGTGCAGCACTCCCTCGGTACTGACCCTCCGATAACGTGGCATTTTCTCAGTACCAACCCTCCGGCAGAGCAGAACTCCCTCAGTACTGACAATCTGACAGTGCGGCACTGCCTCATTCCTGCACTTCTGATAGTCCAGCAATGCCTCAGTACTGACCCTTTGGCAGTGCAGCACTCCCTCAGTACTGACCCTTTGGCAGTGCAGCACTCCCTCAGAACTGACCATCTGACTGTGCAGCTCTCCCTCAGTACTGACCCTCTGACAGTGCAGCACTCCCTCAGTACTGACCCTCTGAAACAACACTCCCTCAGAACTAACACACTGACTGTGTAGCTCTCCCTCAGTAATGACCCTTTGAGTGTGCATCACTCTCTCAGTACTGACCCCCTGGCAATGCAGCAATCACTCAGTACAGACTGTCCGACAGATAGCATGGAACTCCCTCAGTACTGACCCCTCACAGCGTGGTGATCCCTCACTACTCATCCCCTCAGAGTGCGTTGCTCCCTCAGTTCTAACCCTTTCACAGTGCAGCGCTCCCTCAGTAGTAACCCTCTCACAGTGCGACACTCTGACAGCATGGTGATCCATTAGTACTGACCCTCAGAGAGTGCGCACTTTATCATTACTGACCTTCTCCCTGCACAGCAATCCCTCCATCCTGACGTTCTGACAATGCAGCACTCCCTCCACACTGACCCTCTGACAATGCAGCACTCCCTCCACACTGATCCTCTGACAATGCTGTACTACCTCCACACTGAACCTCTGACAATGCAGCACTACCTGCACACTGACCCTCTGACAATGCTGCACTCCCTCCATCCTGACGTTCTGACAATGCAGCATTCCCTGCACACTGATACTCTGACAATGCTTCACTCCCTCCACACTGACCCTCTGACAATGCTGCATTCCTCCACACTGACCCTCTGACAATGCTTCACTACCTCCACACTGACCATCTGACAATGCTCTACTCCCTCCACACTGACCCTCTGACAATGCAGCACTACCTCCACACTGACCCTCTGACAATGCTGCACTCTCTCCACACTGAACTTCTGACAATGCTGCACTCCCTCCACACTGACCGTCTGACAATGCTGCACTCCCTCCACTCTGACCCTCTGACAATGCTGCACTCCCTCCACACTGATACTCTGACAATGCTTCACTCCCTCCACACTGACCCTCTGACAATGCTGTACTCCCTCCACACTGACACTCTGACAATGCTGCACTCCCTCCATCCTGACGTTCTGACAATGCAGCATTCCCTCCACACTGACCCTCTGACAATGCTGCACTCTCTTCACACTGACCCTCTGACAATGCTGCACTCCCTCCATCCTGACGTTCTGACAATGCAGCATTCCCTCCACACTGACCCTCTGACAATGCTTCACACCCTCCACACTGACCCTCTGACAATGCTGCACTCCCTCCATCCTGACGTTCTGACAATGCTTCACTCCCTCCACACTGACCCTCTGACAATGCAGCACGACCTCCACACTGACCCTCTGACAATGCTGCAATCCCTCCACACTGACCCTCTGACAATGCAGCACTACCTCCACACTGACCCTCTGACAATGCTGAACTCTCTCTATACTAATCCTCTGACAATGCTGCACTCCCTCCACACTGACCCTCTGACAATGCTGCACTCTCTCGATACTAATCCTCTGACAATGCTGCACTCTCTCCACACTGACCCTCTGACAATGCTGCACTCTCTCTATAATAATCCTCTGACAATGCTGCACTCCCTGCACACTGACCCTTTGACAATGCTGCACTCCCTCCACACTGACCCTCTGACAATGCAGCACTACCTCCACACTAACCCTCTGACAATGCTGCACTCCCTCCACACTGACCCTCTGAAAATGCTGCACTCTCTCTATACTAATCCTCTGACAATGCTGCACTCCCTGCACACTGAACCTCTGACAATGCTGCACTCCCTCCACACTGACCCTCTGACAATGCAGCACTACCTCCACAGTGACCCTCTGACAATGCTGCACTCCCTCCACACTGACCCTCTGACAATGCTGCACTCCCTCCACACTGAGCCTCTGACAATGCAGCACTCCCTCCACACTGACCCTCTGACAATGCTGCACTCTCTCTTTACTAATCCTCTGACAATGCTGCACTCCCTCCACACTGATGCTCTGATAGTGATGCGCTCCCTCAGTACTGACTCTCTGGCAGAGTGGAGGTGGCCCTATACTGACCCTCCGACAGTGTGGCCCAATCTCAGGACAAATCCTCTGACAGTACAACACTCCATCACAACTGACACTCTGACAGTACAGCACTGCCTCAGTACGGACCCATTGACAGTGTATCACTCCCTCAGTACTGACCCTCTGCCTCGGTCCTGCACGTCTGACCGTCCAGCAGTGCCTCAGTACTGTCTATCTGACAGTGTAGCATTCTCTCTGTACTAACCCTCTGTCAGTGCTGCAGTCTCTCTGTACTAACCCTCTGACAGTGCAGCACTCCCTCAGTACTGACCCTCTGACAGTGCAGCACTCCCTCAGTACTGATCCTCTGACAGTGCAGCACTCCCTCAGTACTGACCATCTGACTGTGCAGCTCTCCCTCAGTACTGACCCTCTGACAGTGCAGCACTCCCTCTGTACTGACCCTCTGACAGTGCAGCACTCCCTCAGTACTGACCCTCTGGCAGTGCAGCAGTCCCTCAGTACTGACCCTCTGACAGTGCAGCACTCCCTCAGTACTGATCCACTAACAGTGCAGCACTCCCTCAGTATTGACCCTCTGACAGTGCAGCACTCCCTCAGTCCTGACCCTCTGACAGTGCAGCACTCCCTCAGTACTGATCCTCTGACAGTGCAGCACTCCCTCAGTACTGATCCTCTAACAGTGCAGCACTCCCTCAGTACTGACGCTCTGACAGTGCAGCACTCCCTCAGCACTGACCCTCTTACAGTGCAGCTCTCCCTCAGTACTCACCATCTGACAGTACAGCACTCCCTCAGTACTGACCCTCTGACAGTGAAGCACTCCCTCAGTACTGACACTCTGGCAGTGCAGCACTCCCTCAGTACTGACCCTCTGACAGTGCAGCACTCCCTCAGTACTGACCCTCGGACAGTGCAGCACTCCCTCAGTACTGACCCTCGGACAGTGCAGCACTCCCTCAGTACTGACCCTCTGACAGTGCAGCACTCCCTCAGTACTGACTCTCTGACAGTGCAGCATTCCCTCAGTACTGACCATCTGACAGTACAGCACTCCCTCAGTACTGACACTCTGACAGTGCAGCTCTCCCTCAGTACTGACCCTCTGACAGTGCAGCACTCCCTCAGTACTGACCCTCTGACAGTGCAGCACTCCCTCAGTACTGACCATCTGACAGTGCAGCACTCCCTCAGTACTGACACTCTGACAGTGCAGCACTCCCTCAGTAATGACCCTCTGACAGTGCAGCACTCTCTCAGTACTGACCCTCTGACAGTGCAGAACTCCCTCAGTACTGACCATCTGACAGTGCAGCACTCTCTCAGTACTGTCCCTCTGACAGTGCAGCACTCCCTCAGTACTGACCCTCTGACAGTGCAGCTTTCCCTCAGTACTGACCCTCTGACAGTGCAGCACTCCCTCAGTACTGACCTTCTGACAGTGCAGCTCTCCCTCAGTACTGACCATCTGACAGTGCAGCACTCTCTCAGTACTGACCCTCTGACAGTGCAGCACTCCCTCAGTACTGACCATCTGACAGTGCAGCACTCCCTCAGTACTGACACTCTGACAGTGCAGCAATCCGTCTGTAATGACCCTCTGACAGTGCAGCACTCTCTCAGTACTGACGCTCTGACAGTGCAGCACTCCCTCAGTACTGACCATCTGACAGTGCAGCACTCTCTCAGTACTGTCCCTCTGACAGTGTAGCACTCTCTCAGTACTGTCCCTCTGACAGTGCAGCACTCTCTCAGTACTGACCCTCTGACAGTGCAACTTTCCCTCAGGACTGACCCTCTGACAGTGCAGCACTCCCTCAGTACAGACCCTCTGACAGTGCAGCACTCCCTCAGTACTGTCCCTCGGACAGTGCAGCACCCTCTCAGTACTGACCCTCTGACAGTGCAGCACTCCCTCAGTACTGACCCTCTGACAGTGCAGCATTCCCTCAGTACTGATCATTTTACAGTACAGCACTCCCTCAGTACTGACCCTCTGACAGTGCAGCTCTCCCTCAGTACTGACCATGTGACAGTGCAGCACTCTCTCAGTACTGACCCTCGGACAGTGCAGCACTCCATCAGTACTGACACTCTGACAGTGCAGCACTCCCTCAGTACTGACCCTCTGGCAGTGCAGCATTCCCTCAGTACTGACCCTCTGACAGTCCAGCACTCCCTCAGTACTGACCCTCTGACAGTGCGGCACTCCCTCAGTACTGACCATCTGACAGTGCAGCACTCTCTCAGTACTGACCCTCTGACAGTGCAGAACTCCCTCAGTACTGACCCTCTGACAGTGCAGCCTTCCCTCAGTACTGACCCTCTGACAGTGCAGCACTCCCTCAGTACTGACCCGCTGACAGTGCAGCACTCTCTCAGTACTGACCCGCTGACAGTGCAGCGCTCCCTCAGTACTGACCATCTGACTGTGCAGCTCTCCCTCAATACTGACCCTCTGACAGTACAGCTCTCCCTCAGTACTGACCCTCTGGCAGTGCAGCACTCCCTCAGTACTGACCCTCTGACAGTGCAGCACTGCCTAAGTACTGACCCTCGGACAGTGCAGCACTCCCTCAGTACTGACCCTCTGACAGTGCAGCAATCCCTCAGTACTGACCCTCTGACAGTGCAGCATTCCCTCAGTACTGACCCTCTGACAGTACAGCACTCCCTCAGTACTGACCCTCTGACAGTGCAGCTCTCCCTCAGTACTGACACTCTGACAGTGCAGCACTCCCTCAGTACTGACCCTCTGACAGTGCAGCACTGTCTCAGTACTGACCCTCTGACAGTGCAGCACTCCCTCAGTACTGACCATCTGACAGTGCAGCACTCTCTCTATATAAATCCTCTGACAATGCTGCACTCCCTCCACACTGATACTCTGACAATGCAGCACTCCCTCCACACTGACCCTCTGACAATGCTGCACTCCCTCCACACTGACCCTCTGACAATGCTGCACTCCCTCCACACTGACCCTCTGACAATGCTGCACTCCCTCCACACTGATCCTCTGACAATGCTGCACTCCCTCCACTCTGACCCTCTGACAGTGCAGCACACTCTCAGTACTGACCCTCTGACAATGCAGCACTACCTCCATACTGACCCTCTGACAGTGCAGCTCTCCCTCAGTACTGAACTTCTGACAGTGCATCACTCCCTCAGTACTGACCCTCTGACAGTGCAGCACTCCCTCAGTACTGACCCTCAGTCAGAGCTGCACTCTCTCAGTACTGACCCTCTCACAGTGCCGCTCTCCCTCAGTACTGACCATCTGACAGTGCAGCACTCTCTCTATACTAATCCTCTGAAAATGCTGCACTCCCTCCACACTGATACTCTGACAATGCAGCACTCCCTCCACACTGACCCTCTGACAATGCTGCACCCCCTCCACACTGACGCTCTGACAATGCTGCACTCCATCCACACTGACCCTCTGACAATGCTGCACTCCCTCCACACTGATCCTCTGACAATGCTGCACTCCATCCACACTGACCCTCTGACAATGCTGGACTCCCTCCACACTGACCCTCTGACAATGCAGCACTACCTCCACACTGACCCTCTGACAATGCTGCACTCTCTCTATACTAATCCTCTGACAATGCTGCACTCCCTCCACACTGACCCTCTGACAATGCTGCACTCTCTCTCTACTAATCCTCTGACAATGCTGCACTCCCTCCACACTGACCCTCTGACAATGCTGCACTCTCTCTATACTAATCTTCTGACAATGCTGCACTCCCTGCACACTGACCCTCTGACAATGCTGCACTCCCTCCACACTGACCCACTGACAATGCTGCACTCTCTCTATACTAATCTTCTGACAATGTTGCACTCCGTCCACGCTGATCCTCTGATAGTGATGTGCTCCCACAGTACAGACTCTCTGGCAGAGTGGAGGTGGCCCTATACTGACCCTCCGACAGTGTGGCCCAATCTCAGGACAAATCCTCTGACAGTCCAACACTCCATCACAATTGACACTCTGACAGTACAGCACTGCCTCAGTACTGACTCATTGACAGTGTAGCACTCCCTCAGTACGGACCCATTGACAGTGTATCACTCCCTCAGTACTGACCCTCTGCCTCGGTCCTGCACGTCTGACCGTCCAGCAGTGCCCCAGTACTGTCTACCTGACAGTGTAGCATTCTCTCTGTACTAACCCTCTGTCAGTGCTGCACTCTCTCTGTACTAACCCTCTGACAGTGCAGCACTCCCTCAGTACTAACCCTCTGACAGTGCAGCACTCCCTCAGCACTGACCCTCTGACAGTGCAGCACTCCCTCAGTACTGACCTTCTGACAGTGCAGCACTCCCTCAGTAATGATCCTCTGGCACTGCAGCACTCCCTCAGTACTGATCCTCTAACAGTGCAGCACTCCCTCAGTACTGACCCTCTGACAGTGCAGCACCCGCTCGGTACTTACCATCTGACAGTGCAGCACTCCCACAGTAACGACCCTCTGACAGTGCAGCTCTCCCTCAGCACTGACCCGCTGACAGTGCAGCATTCCCTCAGCACTGACCCTCTGACAGTGCAGCACTCCCTCAGTACTGATCCTCTAACAGTGCAGAACTCCCTCATTACTGACCCTCTGACAGTGCAGCACACGCTCGGTACTTACCCTCTGACAGGGCAGCACTCCCTCAGTAACGACCATCTGACAGTGCAGCTCTCACTCAGTACTGACCCTCTGACAGTGCAGAACTCCCTCAGTACTGACCCTCTGACAGTGCAGCACTCCCTCAGCACTGACCTTCTGACAGTGCAGCACTCCCTCAGCACTGACCCTCTGACAGTGCAGCTATCCCTCAGTACAGACCCTCTGACAGTGCAGCACTCCCTCAGTACTGACCCTCTGACAGTGCAGCACCCTCTCAGTACTGACCCTCTGACAGTGCAGCACTCCCTCAGTACTGACCCTCTGACAGTGCAGCATTCCCTCAGTACTGATCATTTTACAGTACAGCACTCCCTCAGTACTGACCCTCTGACAGTGCAGCTCTCCCTCAGTACTGACCATGTGACAGTGCAGCACTCTCTCAGTACTGACCCTCGGACAGTGCAGCACTCCATCAGTACTGACACTCTGACAGTGCAGCACTCCCTCAGTACTGACCCTCTGGCAGTGCAGCATTCCCTCAGTACTGACCCTCTGACAGTCCAGCACTCCCTCAGTACTGACCCTCTGACAGTGCGGCACTCCCTCAGTACTGACCATCTGACAGTGCAGCACTCTCTCAGTACTGACCCTCTGACAGTGCAGAACTCCCTCAGTACTGACCCTCTGACAGTGCAGCCTTCCCTCAGTACTGACCCTCTGACAGTGCAGCACTCCCTCAGTACTGACCCGCTGACAGTGCAGCACTCTCTCAGTACTGACCCGCTGACAGTGCAGCGCTCCCTCAGTACTGACCATCTGACTGTGCAGCTCTCCCTCAATACTGACCCTCTGACAGTACAGCTCTCCCTCAGTACTGACCCTCTGGCAGTGCAGCACTCCCTCAGTACTGACCCTCTGACAGTGCAGCACTGCCTAAGTACTGACCCTCGGACAGTGCAGCACTCCCTCAGTACTGACCCTCTGACAGTGCAGCAATCCCTCAGTACTGACCCTCTGACAGTGCAGCATTCCCTCAGTACTGACCCTCTGACAGTACAGCACTCCCTCAGTACTGACCCTCTGACAGTGCAGCTCTCCCTCAGTACTGACACTCTGACAGTGCAGCACTCCCTCAGTACTGACCCTCTGACAGTGCAGCACTCTCTCAGTACTGACCCTCTGACAGTGCAGCACTCCCTCAGTACTGACCATCTGACAGTGCAGCACTGTCTCAGTACTGACCCTCTGACAGTGCAGCACTCCCTCAGTACTGACCCTCTGACAGTGCAGCCTTCCCTCAGTACTGACCCTCTGACAGTGCAGCACTCCCTCAGTACTGACCCTCTGATAGTGCAGCACTCCCTCAGTACTGACCCGCTGACAGTGAAGCACTCCCTCAGTACTGACCATCTGACTGTGCAGCACTCCCTCAGTACTGACCCTCTGACAGTACAGCTCTCCCTCAGTACTGACCCTCTGGCAGTGCAGCACTCCCTCAGTTCTGACCCTCTGACAGTGCAGCACTCCCTCAGTACTGACCCTCGGACAGTGCAGCACTCCCTCAGTACTGACCATCTGACAGTGCAGCACTCCCTCAGTACTGACCCTCTGACTGTGCAGCATTGCCTCAGTACTGACCATCTGACAGTACAGCACTCCCTCAGAACGGACCCTCTGACAGTGCAGCTCTCCGTCAGTACTGACCCTCTGACAGTGCAGCACTCTCTCAGTACTGACCCTCTGACAATGCAGCACTACCTCCATACTGACCCTCTGACAGTGCAGCTCTCCCTCAGTACTGAACTTCTGACAGTGCAGCACTCCCTCAGTACTGACCCTCTGACAGTGCAGCTCTCCCTCAGTACTGACCCTCTGACACTGCAGCACTCCGTCAGTACTGACTCTCTGTCAGAGCTGCACTCTCTCAGTACTGACCCTCTCACAGTGCAGCACTCCCTCAGTATTGACCATCTGACAGTGCAGCACTCTCTCTATATAAATCCTCTGACAATGCTGCACTCCCTCCACACTGATACTCTGACAATGCAGCACTCCCTCCACACTGACCCTCTGACAATGCTGCACTCCCTCCACACTGACCCTCTGACAATGCTGCACTCCCTCCACACTGACCCTCTGACAATGCTGCACTCCCTCCACACTGATCCTCTGACAATGCTGCACTCCCTCCACTCTGACCCTCTGACAGTGCAGCACACTCTCAGTACTGACCCTCTGACAATGCAGCACTACCTCCATACTGACCCTCTGACAGTGCAGCTCTCCCTCAGTACTGAACTTCTGACAGTGCATCACTCCCTCAGTACTGACCCTCTGACAGTGCAGCACTCCCTCAGTACTGACCCTCAGTCAGAGCTGCACTCTCTCAGTACTGACCCTCTCACAGTGCCGCTCTCCCTCAGTACTGACCATCTGACAGTGCAGCACTCTCTCTATACTAATCCTCTGAAAATGCTGCACTCCCTCCACACTGATACTCTGACAATGCAGCACTCCCTCCACACTGACCCTCTGACAATGCTGCACCCCCTCCACACTGACGCTCTGACAATGCTGCACTCCATCCACACTGACCCTCTGACAATGCTGCACTCCCTCCACACTGATCCTCTGACAATGCTGCACTCCATCCACACTGACCCTCTGACAATGCTGGACTCCCTCCACACTGACCCTCTGACAATGCAGCACTACCTCCACACTGACCCTCTGACAATGCTGCACTCTCTCTATACTAATCCTCTGACAATGCTGCACTCCCTCCACACTGACCCTCTGACAATGCTGCACTCTCTCTCTACTAATCCTCTGACAATGCTGCACTCCCTCCACACTGACCCTCTGACAATGCTGCACTCTCTCTATACTAATCTTCTGACAATGCTGCACTCCCTGCACACTGACCCTCTGACAATGCTGCACTCCCTCCACACTGACCCACTGACAATGCTGCACTCTCTCTATACTAATCTTCTGACAATGTTGCACTCCGTCCACGCTGATCCTCTGATAGTGATGTGCTCCCACAGTACAGACTCTCTGGCAGAGTGGAGGTGGCCCTATACTGACCCTCCGACAGTGTGGCCCAATCTCAGGACAAATCCTCTGACAGTCCAACACTCCATCACAATTGACACTCTGACAGTACAGCACTGCCTCAGTACTGACTCATTGACAGTGTAGCACTCCCTCAGTACGGACCCATTGACAGTGTATCACTCCCTCAGTACTGACCCTCTGCCTCGGTCCTGCACGTCTGACCGTCCAGCAGTGCCCCAGTACTGTCTACCTGACAGTGTAGCATTCTCTCTGTACTAACCCTCTGTCAGTGCTGCACTCTCTCTGTACTAACCCTCTGACAGTGCAGCACTCCCTCAGTACTAACCCTCTGACAGTGCAGCACTCCCTCAGCACTGACCCTCTGACAGTGCAGCACTCCCTCAGTACTGACCTTCTGACAGTGCAGCACTCCCTCAGTAATGATCCTCTGGCACTGCAGCACTCCCTCAGTACTGATCCTCTAACAGTGCAGCACTCCCTCAGTACTGACCCTCTGACAGTGCAGCACCCGCTCGGTACTTACCATCTGACAGTGCAGCACTCCCACAGTAACGACCCTCTGACAGTGCAGCTCTCCCTCAGCACTGACCCGCTGACAGTGCAGCATTCCCTCAGCACTGACCCTCTGACAGTGCAGCACTCCCTCAGTACTGATCCTCTAACAGTGCAGAACTCCCTCATTACTGACCCTCTGACAGTGCAGCACACGCTCGGTACTTACCCTCTGACAGGGCAGCACTCCCTCAGTAACGACCATCTGACAGTGCAGCTCTCCCTCAGTACTGACCCTCTGACAGTGCAGAACTCCCTCAGTACTGACCCTCTGACAGTGCAGCACTCCCTCAGCACTGACCTTCTGACAGTGCAGCACTCCCTCAGCACTGACCCTCTGACAGTGCAGCTATCCCTCAGTACTGACCATTTGACAGTGCAGCACTCCCTCAGTACTGACCCTCTGACAGTGCAGCACTCCCTCAGTACTGACCCTCTGGCAGTGCAGCATTCCCTCAGTACTGACCCACTGACAGTGCAGCACTCCCTCAGCGCTGACCCTCTGACAGTGCAGCACTCCCTCAGTACTGACCCTCTGACAGTGCAGCACTCCCTCAGCACTGATATTCTGACAGTGCAGCACTCCCTCAGCACTGACCCTCTGACAGTGCAGCTCTCCCTCAGTACTGACCACCTGACAGTGCAGCACTCCCTCAGTACTGACCCTCTGACAGTGCAGCACTCCCTCAGTACTGACCCTTTGGCAGTGCAGCACTCCCTCAGTACTGACCCTCTGACAGTGCAGCACTCCCTCAGTACTGACCCTCTGACAGTGTAGCACTCCCTCAGCACTGACCCTCTGACAGTGCAGCACTCCCTCAGTACTGACCCTCTGGCAGTGCGGCACTCCCTCAGTACTGACCCGCTGACAGTGCAGCATTCCCTCAGAACTGACCCTCTGACAGTGCAGCACTCCCTCAATACTGATCCTCTAACAGTGCAGAACTCCCTCATTACTGACCCTCTGACAGAGCAGCACTCCCTCAGTACTGACCCTCTGACAGTGCAGCACTCCCTCAGCACTGACCCTCTGACAGTGCAGCACTCCCTCAGCACTGACCCTCTGACAGTGCAGCACTCCCTCAGTAACGACCCTCTGACAGTGCAGCTCTCCCTCAGTACTGACCCTCTGACAGAGCAGCACTCCCTCAGTACTGACCCTCTGACAGTGCAGCACTCCCTCAGCACTGACCCTCTGACAGTGCAGCACTCCCTCAGCACTGACCCTCTGACAGTGCAGCACTCCCTCAGTAACGACCCTCTGACAGTGCAGCTCTCCCTCAGTACTGACCCTCTGACAGTGCAGCACTCCCTCAGCACTGACCCTCTGACAGTGCAGCACTCCCTCAGCACTGACCACCTGACAGTGCAGCACTCCCTCAGTACTGACCCTCTGACAGAGCAGCACTCCCTCAGTACTGACCCTCTGACAGTGCAGCACTCCCTCAGCACTGACCCTCTGACAGTGCAGCACTCCCTCAGCACTGACCCTCTGACAGTGCAGCACTCCCTCAGTAACGACCCTCTGACAGTGCAGCTCTCCCTCAGTACTGACCCTCTGACAGTGCAGCACTCCCTCAGCACTGACCCTCTGACAGTGCAGCACTCCCTCAGTACTGACCCTCTGACAGTGCAGCACTCCCTCAGCACTGACCCTCTGACAGTGCAGCACTCCCTCAGCACTGACCCTCTGACAGTGCAGCACTCCCTCAGCACTGACCCTCTGACCGTGCAGCTCTCCCTCAGTACTGACCACCTGACAGTGCAGCACTCCCTCAGCACTGACCCTCTGACAGTGCAGCACTCCCTCAGTACTGACCCTCTTACAGTGCAGCACTCCCTCAGCACTGACCCTCTGACAGTGCAGCACTCCCTCAGCACTGACCCTCGGACAGTGCAGCACTCCCTCAGTACTGACCCTATGACAGTACAGCACACTCTCAGTACTGACCCTCTGACAGTGCAGAATTCCCTCAGTACTGACCATCTGACAGTACAGCACTCCCTCAGTACTAACCCTCTGACAGGGCAGCTCTCCCTCAGTACTGACCCTCTGACAGTGCAGCACTCTCTCAATACTGACCCTCTGACAGTGCAGCTCTCCCTCCGTACTGAACTTCTGACAGTTCAGCAGTCCCTCAGTACTGACCCTCTGACAGTGCAGCTCTCCCTCAGTACTGACCCTCTGACAGTGCAGCACTCCGTCAGTACTCACCCTCTGTCAGTGCTGCACTCTCTCTATACTAATCCTCTGACAATGCTGCACTCCCTGCACACTGACCCTCTGACAATGCTGCACTCTCTCTATACTAATCATCTGACAATGCTGCACTCCCTCCAAACTGACCCTCTGACAGTGCTGCACTCCCTCCACTCTGACCCTCTGACAATGCAGCACTACAACCACACTGACCCTCTGACAATGCTGCACTCCCTCCACACTGACCCTCTGACAATGCTGCACTCTCTCTATACTAATACTCTGACAATGCTGCACTCCCTCCACACTGACCCTCTGACAATGCTGCACTCCCTCCACACTGATCTTCTGATAGTGATGCGCTCCCTCAGTACTGTCTCTCTGGCAGAGTGGAGGTGGCCCTATACTGACCCTCCGACAGTGTGACCCAATCTCAGGACAAATCCTCTGACAGTACAACACTCCATCACAACTGACACTCTGACAGTACAGCACTGCCTCAGTACTGACTCATTGACAGTGTAGCACTCCCTCAGTACTGACCCATTGACAGTGGATCACTCCATCAGTACTGAACCTCTGCCTCGGTCCTGCACGTCTGACCGTCCAGGAGTGCCTCAGTACTATCTATCTGACAGTCTAGCATTCTCTCTGTACTAACCCTCTGTCAGTGCTGCACTCTCTCTGTACTAACCATCTGACAGTGCAGCACTCCCTCAGTACTAACCCCCTGACAGTGCTGCACTCTCTCTGTACTAACCCTCTGACAGTGCAGCACTCCCTCAGTACTGACCCTCTGACAGTGCAGCACTCCCTCAGTACTGACCCTCTTACACTGCAGTACTCCCTCAGTACTGACCCTCTGACAGTGCATCTCTCCCTCAGTACTGACCCTCTGACACTGCAGCACTCCCTCAGTACTGATCCTCTAACAGTGCAGCACTCCCTCAGTACTGACCATCTGACAGTGCGGCACTCCCTCAGTACTGACCCTCTGACAGTGCAGCACTCCCTCAATACTGACCCTCTGACAGTGCAGCACACCCTCAGTACTGACCTTCTGACAGTGCAGCACTCTCTCAGTACTGACCCTCTGACAGTGCAGCACTCCCTCAGTGCTGACCATCTGACAGTGCAGCACTCTCTCAGTACTGACCCTCTGACAGTGCAGCACTCCCTCAGCACTGACCATCTGACAGTGCAGCATTCCCTCAGTACTGACCCTCTGACAGTGCAGCACTCCCGCAGTAATGACCCTCTGACAGTGTAGCACTCCCTCAGGACTGGCACTCTGACAGTGCAGCTCTCCCTCAGTACTGACCATCTGACTGCGCAGCTCTCCCTCAGTACTGACCCTCTGACAGTACAGCTCTCCCTCAGTACTGACCCTCTGGCAGTGCAGCTCTCCTTCAGTCCTGACCCTCTGACAGTGCAGCACTCCCTCAGTACTGACCCTCGGACAGTGCAGCACTCCCTCAGGACTGACCCTATGACAGTGCAGCACACTCTCAGTACTGACCCTCTGACAGTGCAGCATTCCCTCAGTACTGACCATCTGACAGTACAGCACTCCCTCAGTGCTGACCCTCTGACAGGGCAGCTCTCCCTCAGTACTGACCCTCTGACAGTGCAGCACTCTCTCAGTACTGACCCTCTGACAGTGCAGCTCTCCCTCCGTACTGAACTTCTGACAGTTCAGCAGTCCCGCAGTACTGACCCTCTGACAGTGCAGCTCTCCCTCAGTACTGACCCTCTGACAGTGCAGCACTCCGTCAGTACTCACCCTTTGTCAGTGCTGCACTCTCTCTATACTAATCCTCTGACAATGCTGCACTCCCTGCACACTGACCCTCTGACAATGCTGCACTCTCTCTGTTCTAATCATCTGACAATGCTGCACTCCCTCCAAACTGACCCTCTGACAATGCTGCACTCCCTCCACTCTGACCCTCTGACAATGCAGCACTACCTCCACACTGACCCTCTGACAATGCTGCACTCCCTCCACACTGACCCTCTGACAATGCTGCACTCTCTCTATACTAATCCTCTGACAATGCTGCACTCCCTCCACACTGACCCTCTGACAATGCTGCACTCCCTCCACACTGATCTTCTGATAGTGATGCGCTCCCTCAGTACTGTCTCTCTGGCAGAGTGGAGGTGGCCCTATACTGACCCTCCGACAGTGTGGCCCAATCTCAGGACAAATCCTCTGACAGTACAACACTCCATCACAACTGACACTCTGACAGTACAGCACTGCCTCAGTACTGACTCATTGACAGTGTAGCACTCCCTCAGTACATTGACAGTGGATCACTCCCTCAGTACTGAACCTCTGCCTCGGTCCTGCACGTCTGACCGTCCAGGAGTGCCTCAGTACTGTCTATCTGACAGTCTAGCATTCTCTGTGTACTAACCCTCTGTCAGTGCTGCACTCTCTCTGTACTAACCCTCTGTCAGTGCTGCACTCTCTCTGTACTAACCCTCTGACAGTGCAGCACTCCCTCAATACTAACCCTCTGACAGTGCAGCACTCCCTCAGTACTAAACCTCTGTCAGTGCTGCACTCTCTCTGTACTAACCCTCTGACAGTGCAGCACTCCCTCAGTACTGACCCTCTGACAGTGCAGCACTCCCTCAGTACTGACCCTCTGACACTGCAGTACTCCCTCAGTACTGACCCTCTGACAGTGCAGCTCTCCCTCAGTACTGACCCTCTGACAGTGCAGCACTCCCTCAGTACTGACCCTCTGACAGTGCAGCACTCCCTCAGTACTGACCCTCTGACAGTGCAGCACTCCCTCAGGACTGACACTCTGACAGTGCAGCATTCCCTCAGTACTGACCCTCTGACGGTGCAGTACTCCCTCAGTACTGACCTTCTGACAGTGCAGTACTCCCTCAGAACTGACCCTCTGACAGTGCGGCATTCCCTCAGTACTGACCCTCTGACAGTGCAGTACTCCCTCATTACTGATCCTCTGACAGTGCAGCACTCCCTCAGTACTGACCCTCTGACAGTGCGGCACTCCCTCAGTACTGACCCTCTGACAGTGCAGTACTCCCTCTGTACTGACCCTCTGACAGTGCAGCACTCCCTCAATACTGATCCTCTAACAGTGCAGTACTCCCTCAGTACTGACCCTCTGACAGTGCAGCACTCCCTCAGTACTGACCCTCTGACAGTGAAGCACTCCCTCAGTACTGACCATCTGACAGTGCAGCACTCCCTCAGTACTGACACTCTGGCAGTGCAGCATTCCCTCAGTACTGACTCTCTGACAGTGCAGTACTCCCTCAGTACTGACCCTCTAACAGTGCAGCTCTCCCTCAGTACTGACCCGCTGACAGTGCAGCACTCCCTCAGTACTGATCCTCTAACAGTGCAGCACTCCATCAGTACTGACCCTCTGACAGTGCAGCACTCCCTCAGTACTGATCCTATAACAGTGCAGCACACCCTCAGTACTGACCCTCAGAGAGTGCAGCACCCGCTCGGTACTGACACTCTTACAGTGCAGCTCTCCCTCAGTACTGACCCTCTGACAGTGCAGCTCTCCCTCAGTACTGACCCGCTGACAGTGCAGCATTCCCTCAGCACTGACCCTCTGACAGTGCAGCACTCCCTCAGTACTGACCCTCTGACACTGCAGCACTCCCTCAGCACTGACCCTCTGACACTGCAGCACTCCCTCAGCACTGACCCTCTGACAGTGCAGCTCTCCCTCAGTACGGACCATCTGACAGTGCAGCTCTCCCTCAATACTGACCCTCTGGCAGTGCAGCACTCCCTCAGTACTGACCCTCTGACAGTGCAGCGCTCCCTCAGTACTGACCCTCTGACAGTGCAGCACTACCTCAGTACTGACCCTCTGACAGTGCAGCACTCCCTCAGCACTGACCCTCTGACAGTGCAGCACTCCCTCAGTACTGACCCACTGGAAGTTCGGCACTCCCTCAGTACTGACCATCTGACAGTGCAGCTCTCCCTCAGTACTGACCCTCTGAGAGTGCTGCACTCCCTCAGTACTGACCCTCGGACAGTGCAGCACTCCCTCAGTACTGACCCTCTGACAGTGCAGCTCTCCCTCAGTACTGACCCGCTGACAGTGCAGCATTCCCTCAGCACTGACCCTCTGACAGTGCAGCACTCCCTCAGTAACGACCCTCTGACAGTGCAGCTCTCCCTCAGTACTGACCCTCTGACAGTGCAGCACTCCCTCAGCACTGACCCTCTGACAGTGCAGCACTCCCTCAGTACTGACCCTCTGACAGTGCAGCACTCCCTCAGCACTGACCCTCTGACAGTGCAGCACTCCCTCAGCACTGACCCTCTGACAGTGCAGCACTCCCTCAGCACTGACCCTCTGACCGTGCAGCTCTCCCTCAGTACTGACCACCTGACAGTGCAGCACTCCCTCAGCACTGACCCTCTGACAGTGCAGCACTCCCTCAGTACTGACCCTCTTACAGTGCAGCACTCCCTCAGCACTGACCCTCTGACAGTGCAGCACTCCCTCAGCACTGACCCTCGGACAGTGCAGCACTCCCTCAGTACTGACCCTATGACAGTGCAGCACACTCTCAGTACTGACCCTCTGACAGTGCAGAATTCCCTCAGTACTGACCATCTGACAGTACAGCACTCCCTCAGTACTAACCCTCTGACAGGGCAGCTCTCCCTCAGTACTGACCCTCTGACAGTGCAGCACTCTCTCAATACTGACCCTCTGACAGTGCAGCTCTCCCTCCGTACTGAACTTCTGACAGTTCAGCAGTCCCTCAGTACTGACCCTCTGACAGTGCAGCTCTCCCTCAGTACTGACCCTCTGACAGTGCAGCACTCCGTCAGTACTCACCCTCTGTCAGTGCTGCACTCTCTCTATACTAATCCTCTGACAATGCTGCACTCCCTGCACACTGACCCTCTGACAATGCTGCACTCTCTCTATACTAATCATCTGACAATGCTGCACTCCCTCCAAACTGACCCTCTGACAGTGCTGCACTCCCTCCACTCTGACCCTCTGACAATGCAGCACTACAACCACACTGACCCTCTGACAATGCTGCACTCCCTCCACACTGACCCTCTGACAATGCTGCACTCTCTCTATACTAATACTCTGACAATGCTGCACTCCCTCCACACTGACCCTCTGACAATGCTGCACTCCCTCCACACTGATCTTCTGATAGTGATGCGCTCCCTCAGTACTGTCTCTCTGGCAGAGTGGAGGTGGCCCTATACTGACCCTCCGACAGTGTGGCCCAATCTCAGGACAAATCCTCTGACAGTACAACACTCCATCACAACTGACACTCTGACAGTACAGCACTGCCTCAGTACTGACTCATTGACAGTGTAGCACTCCCTCAGTACTGACCCATTGACAGTGGATCACTCCATCAGTACTGAACCTCTGCCTCGGTCCTGCACGTCTGACCGTCCAGGAGTGCCTCAGTACTATCTATCTGACAGTCTAGCATTCTCTCTGTACTAACCCTCTGTCAGTGCTGCACTCTCTCTGTACTAACCATCTGACAGTGCAGCACTCCCTCAGTACTAACCCCCTGACAGTGCTGCACTCTCTCTGTACTAACCCTCTGACAGTGCAGCACTCCCTCAGTACTGACCCTCTGACAGTGCAGCACTCCCTCAGTACTGACCCTCTTACACTGCAGTACTCCCTCAGTACTGACCCTCTGACAGTGCATCTCTCCCTCAGTACTGACCCTCTGACACTGCAGCACTCCCTCAGTACTGATCCTCTAACAGTGCAGCACTCCCTCAGTACTGACCATCTGACAGTGCGGCACTCCCTCAGTACTGACCCTCTGACAGTGCAGCACTCCCTCAATACTGACCCTCTGACAGTGCAGCACACCCTCAGTACTGACCTTCTGACAGTGCAGCACTCTCTCAGTACTGACCCTCTGACAGTGCAGCACTCCCTCAGTGCTGACCATCTGACAGTGCAGCACTCTCTCAGTACTGACCCTCTGACAGTGCAGCACTCCCTCAGCACTGACCATCTGACAGTGCAGCATTCCCTCAGTACTGACCCTCTGACAGTGCAGCACTCCCGCAGTAATGACCCTCTGACAGTGTAGCACTCCCTCAGGACTGGCACTCTGACAGTGCAGCTCTCCCTCAGTACTGACCATCTGACTGCGCAGCTCTCCCTCAGTACTGACCCTCTGACAGTACAGCTCTCCCTCAGTACTGACCCTCTGGCAGTGCAGCTCTCCTTCAGTCCTGACCCTCTGACAGTGCAGCACTCCCTCAGTACTGACCCTCGGACAGTGCAGCACTCCCTCAGGACTGACCCTATGACAGTGCAGCACACTCTCAGTACTGACCCTCTGACAGTGCAGCATTCCCTCAGTACTGACCATCTGACAGTACAGCACTCCCTCAGTGCTGACCCTCTGACAGGGCAGCTCTCCCTCAGTACTGACCCTCTGACAGTGCAGCACTCTCTCAGTACTGACCCTCTGACAGTGCAGCTCTCCCTCCGTACTGAACTTCTGACAGTTCAGCAGTCCCGCAGTACTGACCCTCTGACAGTGCAGCTCTCCCTCAGTACTGACCCTCTGACAGTGCAGCACTCCGTCAGTACTCACCCTTTGTCAGTGCTGCACTCTCTCTATACTAATCCTCTGACAATGCTGCACTCCCTGCACACTGACCCTCTGACAATGCTGCACTCTCTCTGTTCTAATCATCTGACAATGCTGCACTCCCTCCAAACTGACCCTCTGACAATGCTGCACTCCCTCCACTCTGACCCTCTGACAATGCAGCACTACCTCCACACTGACCCTCTGACAATGCTGCACTCCCTCCACACTGACCCTCTGACAATGCTGCACTCTCTCTATACTAATCCTCTGACAATGCTGCACTCCCTCCACACTGACCCTCTGACAATGCTGCACTCCCTCCACACTGATCTTCTGATAGTGATGCGCTCCCTCAGTACTGTCTCTCTGGCAGAGTGGAGGTGGCCCTATACTGACCCTCCGACAGTGTGGCCCAATCTCAGGACAAATCCTCTGACAGTACAACACTCCATCACAACTGACACTCTGACAGTACAGCACTGCCTCAGTACTGACTCATTGACAGTGTAGCACTCCCTCAGTACATTGACAGTGGATCACTCCCTCAGTACTGAACCTCTGCCTCGGTCCTGCACGTCTGACCGTCCAGGAGTGCCTCAGTACTGTCTATCTGACAGTCTAGCATTCTCTGTGTACTAACCCTCTGTCAGTGCTGCACTCTCTCTGTACTAACCCTCTGTCAGTGCTGCACTCTCTCTGTACTAACCCTCTGACAGTGCAGCACGCCCTCAATACTAACCCTCTGACAGTGCAGCACTCCCTCAGTACTAAACCTCTGTCAGTGCTGCACTCTCTCTGTACTAACCCTCTGACAGTGCAGCACTCCCTCAGTACTGACCCTCTGACAGTGCAGCACTCCCTCAGTACTGACCCTCTGACACTGCAGTACTCCCTCAGTACTGACCCTCTGACAGTGCAGCTCTCCCTCAGTACTGACCCTCTGACAGTGCAGCACTCCCTCAGTACTGACCCTCTGACAGTGCAGCACTCCCTCAGTACTGACCCTCTGACAGTGCAGCACTCCCTCAGGACTGACACTCTGACAGTGCAGCATTCCCTCAGTACTGACCCTCTGACGGTGCAGTACTCCCTCAGTACTGACCTTCTGACAGTGCAGTACTCCCTCAGAACTGACCCTCTGACAGTGCGGCATTCCCTCAGTACTGACCCTCTGACAGTGCAGTACTCCCTCATTACTGATCCTCTGACAGTGCAGCACTCCCTCAGTACTGACCCTCTGACAGTGCGGCACTCCCTCAGTACTGACCCTCTGACAGTGCAGTACTCCCTCTGTACTGACCCTCTGACAGTGCAGCACTCCCTCAATACTGATCCTCTAACAGTGCAGTACTCCCTCAGTACTGACCCTCTGACAGTGCAGCACTCCCTCAGTACTGACCCTCTGACAGTGAAGCACTCCCTCAGTACTGACCATCTGACAGTGCAGCACTCCCTCAGTACTGACACTCTGGCAGTGCAGCATTCCCTCAGTACTGACCCTCTGACAGTGCAGTACTCCCTCAGTACTGACCCTCTAACAGTGCAGCTCTCCCTCAGTACTGACCCGCTGACAGTGCAGCACTCCCTCAGTACTGATCCTCTAACAGTGCAGCACTCCATCAGTACTGACCCTCTGACAGTGCAGCACTCCCTCAGTACTGATCCTCTAACAGTGCAGCACACCCTCAGTACTGACCCTCAGAGAGTGCAGCACCCGCTCGGTACTGACACTCTTACAGTGCAGCTCTCCCTCAGTACTGACCCTCTGACAGTGCAGCTCTCCCTCAGTACTGACCCGCTGACAGTGCAGCATTCCCTCAGCACTGACCCTCTGACAGTGCAGCACTCCCTCAGTACTGACCCTCTGACACTGCAGCACTCCCTCAGCACTGACCCTCTGACACTGCAGCACTCCCTCAGCACTGACCCTCTGACAGTGCAGCTCTCCCTCAGTACGGACCATCTGACAGTGCAGCTCTCCCTCAATACTGACCCTCTGGCAGTGCAGCACTCCCTCAGTACTGACCCTCTGACAGTGCAGCGCTCCCTCAGTACTGACCCTCTGACAGTGCAGCACTACCTCAGTACTGACCCTCTGACAGTGCAGCACTCCCTCAGCACTGACCCTCTGACAGTGCAGCACTCCCTCAGTACTGACCCACTGGAAGTTCGGCACTCCCTCAGTACTGACCATCTGACAGTGCAGCTCTCCCTCAGTACTGACCCTCTGAGAGTGCTGCACTCCCTCAGTACTGACCCTCGGACAGTGCAGCGCTCCCTCAGTACTGACCCTCTGGCTTTGCAGCATTCCCTCAGTACTGACCCTCTGACAGTGCAGCACTCCCTCAGTACTGACCTCTGACAGTGCAGCACTACCTCAGTACTGACCCTCTGACAGTACAGCTCTCCCTCAGTACTGACCCTCTGACAGTGCAGCACTCTCTCAGTACTGACCCTCTGACAGTGCAGCTCTCCCTCAGTACTGACCCTCTGACAGTACAGTTCTCCCTCAGGACCGACTCTGGCAGTGCAGCACTCCCTCAGTATTGACCCTCTGACAGTGCAGCACTCCCTCAGTACTGACCCTCTGACAGTGCAGCACTCCCTCAGTACTGACCCTCGGAGAGTGCAGCACTCCCTCAGTACTGACCCTCTGACAGTGCAGCATTCCCTCAGTACTGACCATCTGACAGTACAGCACTCCCTCAGTACTCACCCTCTGACAGTGCAGCTCTCCATCAGTACTGACCTTTGACAGTGCAGCACTCTCTCAGTACTGACACTCTGACAGGGCATTCTCCCTCAGTACTGACCCTCTGACAGTGCAGCACTCTCTCAGTACTGACCCTCTTACAGTGCAGCTCTCCCTCAGTACTGAACTTCTGACAGTTCAGCAGTCCCTCAGTACTGACCCTCTGACAGTGCAGCTCTCCCTCAGTACTGTCCCTCTGACAGTGCAGCACTCCGTCAGTACTCACCCTCTGTCAGTGCTGCACTCTCTCTATACTAATCCTCTGACAATGCTGCACTCCCTGCACACTGACCCTCTGACAATGCTGCACTCTCTCTATACTAATCCTCTGACAATGCTGCACTCCCTCCAAACTGACCCTCTGACAATGCTGCACTCCCTCCACTCTGACCCTCTGACAATGCAGCACTACCACCACACTGACCCTCTGACAATGCTGCACTCCCTCCACACTGACCCTCTGACAATGCTGCACTCTCTCTATACTAATCCTCTGACAATGCTGCACTCCCTCCACACTGACCCTCTGACAATGCTGCACTCCCTCCACACTGATCTTCTGATAGTGATGCGCTCCCTCAGTACTGTCTCTCTGGCAGAGTGGAGGTGGCCCTATACTGACCCTCCGACAGTGTGGCCCAATCTCAGGACAAATCCTCTGACAGGACAACAATCCATCACAAGTGACACTCTGACAGTACAGCTCTGCCTCAGTACTGACTCATTGACAGTGTAGCACTCCCTCAGTACTGACCCATTGACAGTGGATCACTCCCTCAGTACTGAACCTCTGCCTCGGTCCTGCACGTCTGACCGTCCAGGAGTGCCTCAGTACTGTCTATCTGACAGTCTAGCATTCTCTCTGTACAAACCCTCTGTCAGTGCTGCACTCTCTCTGTACTAACCCTCTGTCAGTGCAGCACTCTCTCTGTACTAACCCTCTGACAGTGCAGCACTCCCTCAGTACTAACCCTCTGACAGTGCAGCACTCCCTCAGTACTAACTCTCTGTCAGTGCTGCACTCTCTCTGTACTAACCCTCTGACAGTGCAGCACTCCCTCAGTACTGACCCTCTGACAGTGCAGCACTCCCTCAGTACTGACCCTCTGACACTGCAGTACTCCCTCAGTACTGACCCTCTGACAGTGCAGCTCTCCCTCAGTACTGACCCTCTGACACAGCAGCACTCCCTCAGTACTGATCCTCTAACAGTGCAGCACTCCCTCAGTACTAACCATCTGACAGTGCGGCACTCCCTCAGTACTGACCCTCTGACAGTGCAGTACTCCCTCAGTACTGACCCTCTGACAGTGCAGCACTCCCTCAGTACTGACCCTCTGACAGTGCAGCACTCCCTCAGTACTGACCCTCTGACAGTGCAGCACTCCCTCAGGACTGACACTCTGACAGTGCAGCATTCCCTCAGTACTGACCCTCTGACAGTGCAGTACTCCCTCAGTACTGATCCTCTGACAGTGCAGCACTCCCTCAGTACTGACCCTCTGACAGTGCGGCACTCCCTCAGTACTGACCCTCTGACAGTGCAGTACTCCCTCTGTACTGACCCTCTGACAGTGCAGCACTCCCTCAGTACTGATCCTCTAACAGTGCAGTACTCCCTCAGTACTGACCCTCTGACAGTGCAGCACTCCCTCAGTACTGACCCTCTGACAGTGCAGCACTCCCTCAGTACTGACCCTCTGACAGTGCAGCACTACCTCAGTACTGACACTCTGGCAGTGCAGCATTCCCTCAGTACTGACCCTCTGACAGTGCAGTACTCCCTCAGTACTGAGCCTCTGACAGTGCAGCTCTCCCTCAGTACTGACCCGCTGACAGTGCAGCACTCCCTCAGTGCTGATCCTCTAACAGTGCAGCACTCCCTCAGTACTGACCCTCTGACAATGCAGCACTCCCTCAGTACTGATCCTCTAACAGTGCAGCACTCCCTCAGTACTGACCCTCTGAGAGTGCAGCACCCGCTCGGTACTGACACCCTTACAGTGCAGCTCTCCCTCAGTACTGACCCTCTGACAGTGCAGCACTCCCTCAGTACTGACCCTCTGACAGTGCAGCACTCCCTCAGTACTGACCCTCTGACAGTGCAGCTCTCCCTCAGTACTGACCCTCTGACAGTGCAGCACTCCCTCAGTACTGACCCTCTGACAGTGCAGCACTCCCTCAGTAGTGACCCTCTGACAGTGCAGCTCTCCCTCAGTACTGACCCTCTGGCAGTGCAGCTCTCCTTCAGTCCTGACCCTCTGACAGTGCAGCACTCCCTCAGTACTGACCCTCGGACAGTGCAGCACTCCCTCAGGACTGACCCTATGACAGTGCAGCACACTCTCAGTACTGACCCTCTGACAGTGCAGCATTCCCTCAGTACTGACCATCTGACAGTACAGCACTCCCTCAGTGCTGACCCTCTGACAGGGCAGCTCTCCCTCAGTACTGACCCTCTGACAGTGCAGCACTCTCTCAGTACTGACCCTCTGACAGTGCAGCTCTCCCTCCGTACTGAACTTCTGACAGTTCAGCAGTCCCGCAGTACTGACCCTCTGACAGTGCAGCTCTCCCTCAGTACTGACCCTCTGACAGTGCAGCACTCCGTCAGTACTCACCCTCTGTCAGTGCTGCACTCTCTCTATACTAATCCTCTGACAATGCTGCACTCCCTGCACACTGACCCTCTGACAATGCTGCACTCTCTCTGTTCTAATCATCTGACAATGCTGCACTCCCTCCAAACTGACCCTCTGACAATGCTGCACTCCCTCCACTCTGACCCTCTGACAATGCAGCACTACCTCCACACTGACCCTCTGACAATGCTGCACTCCCTCCACACTGACCCTCTGACAATGCTGCACTCTCTCTATACTAATCCTCTGACAATGCTGCACTCCCTCCACACTGACCCTCTGACAATGCTGCACTCCCTCCACACTGATCTTCTGATAGTGATGCGCTCCCTCAGTACTGTCTCTCTGGCAGAGTGGAGGTGGCCCTATACTGACCCTCCGACAGTGTGGCCCAATCTCAGGACAAATCCTCTGACAGTACAACACTCCATCACAACTGACACTCTGACAGTACAGCACTGCCTCAGTACTGACTCATTGACAGTGTAGCACTCCCTCAGTACATTGACAGTGGATCACTCCCTCAGTACTGAACCTCTGCCTCGGTCCTGCACGTCTGACCGTCCAGGAGTGCCTCAGTACTGTCTATCTGACAGTCTAGCATTCTCTGTGTACTAACCCTCTGTCAGTGCTGCACTCTCTCTGTACTAACCCTCTGTCAGTGCTGCACTCTCTCTGTACTAACCCTCTGACAGTGCAGCACTCCCTCAGTACTAACCCTCTGACAGTGCAGCACTCCCTCAGTACTAAACCTCTGTCAGTGCTGCACTCTCTCTGTACTAACACTCTGACAGTGCAGCACTCCCTCAGTACTGACCCTCTGACAGTGCAGCACTCCCTCAGTACTGACCCTCTGACACTGCAGTACTCCCTCAGTACTGACCCTCTGACAGTGCAGCTCTCCCTCAGTACTGACCCTCTGACAGTGCAGCACTCCCTCAGTACTGACCCTCTGACAGTGCAGCACTCCCTCAGTACTGACCCTCTGACAGTGCAGCACTCCCTCAGGACTGACACTCTGACAGTGCAGCATTCCCTCAGTACTGACCCTCTGACGGTGCAGTTCTCCCTCAGTACTGACCTTCTGACAGTGCAGTACTCCCTCAGAACTGACCCTCTGACAGTGCGGCATTCCCTCAGTACTGACCCTCTGACAGTGCAGTACTCCCTCATTACTGATCCTCTGACAGTGCAGCACTCCCTCAGTACTGACCCTCTGACAGTGCGGCACTCCCTCAGTACTGACCCTCTGACAGTGCAGTACTCCCTCTGTACTGACCCTCTGACAGTGCAGCACTCCCTCAATACTGATCCTCTAACAGTGCAGTACTCCCTCAGTACTGACCCTCTGACAGTGCAGCACTCCCTCAGTACTGACCCTCTGACAGTGAAGCACTCCCTCAGTACTGACCATCTGACAGTGCAGCACTCCCTCAGTACTGACACTCTGGCAGTGCAGCATTCCCTCAGTACTGACCCTCTGACAGTGCAGTACTCCCTCAGTACTGACCCTCTAACAGTGCAGCTCTCCCTCAGTACTGACCCGCTGACAGTGCAGCACTCCCTCAGTACTGATCCTCTAACAGTGCAGCACTCCATCAGTACTGACCCTCTGACAGTGCAGCACTCCCTCAGTACTGATCCTCTAACAGTGCAGCACACCCTCAGTACTGACCCTCAGAGAGTGCAGCACCCGCTCGGTACTGACACTCTTACAGTGCAGCTCTCCCTCAGTACTGACCCTCTGACAGTGCAGCTCTCCCTCAGTACTGACCCGCTGACAGTGCAGCATTCCCTCAGCACTGACCCTCTGACAGTGCAGCACTCCCTCAGTACTGACCCTCTGACACTGCAGCACTCCCTCAGCACTGACCCTCTGACACTGCAGCACTCCCTCAGCACTGACCCTCTGACAGTGCAGCTCTCCCTCAGTACGGACCATCTGACAGTGCAGCTCTCCCTCAATACTGACCCTCTGGCAGTGCAGCACTCCCTCAGTACTGACCCTCTGACAGTGCAGCGCTCCCTCAGTACTGACCCTCTGACAGTGCAGCACTACCTCAGTACTGACCCTCTGACAGTGCAGCACTCCCTCAGCACTGACCCTCTGACAGTGCAGCACTCCCTCAGTACTGACCCACTGGAAGTTCGGCACTCCCTCAGTACTGACCATCTGACAGTGCAGCTCTCCCTCAGTACTGACCCTCTGAGAGTGCTGCACTCCCTCAGTACTGACCCTCGGACAGTGCAGCGCTCCCTCAGTACTGACCCTCTGGCTTTGCAGCATTCCCTCAGTACTGACCCTCTGACAGTGCAGCACTCCCTCAGTACTGACCTCTGACAGTGCAGCACTACCTCAGTACTGACCCTCTGACAGTACAGCTCTCCCTCAGTACTGACCCTCTGACAGTGCAGCACTCTCTCAGTACTGACCCTCTGACAGTGCAGCTCTCCCTCAGTACTGACCCTCTGACAGTACAGTTCTCCCTCAGGACCGACTCTGGCAGTGCAGCACTCCCTCAGTATTGACCCTCTGACAGTGCAGCACTCCCTCAGTACTGACCCTCTGACAGTGCAGCACTCCCTCAGTACTGACCCTCGGAGAGTGCAGCACTCCCTCAGTACTGACCCTCTGACAGTGCAGCATTCCCTCAGTACTGACCATCTGACAGTACAGCACTCCCTCAGTACTCACCCTCTGACAGTGCAGCTCTCCATCAGTACTGACCTTTGACAGTGCAGCACTCTCTCAGTACTGACACTCTGACAGGGCATTCTCCCTCAGTACTGACCCTCTGACAGTGCAGCACTCTCTCAGTACTGACCCTCTTACAGTGCAGCTCTCCCTCAGTACTGAACTTCTGACAGTTCAGCAGTCCCTCAGTACTGACCCTCTGACAGTGCAGCTCTCCCTCAGTACTGTCCCTCTGACAGTGCAGCACTCCGTCAGTACTCACCCTCTGTCAGTGCTGCACTCTCTCTATACTAATCCTCTGACAATGCTGCACTCCCTGCACACTGACCCTCTGACAATGCTGCACTCTCTCTATACTAATCCTCTGACAATGCTGCACTCCCTCCAAACTGACCCTCTGACAATGCTGCACTCCCTCCACTCTGACCCTCTGACAATGCAGCACTACCACCACACTGACCCTCTGACAATGCTGCACTCCCTCCACACTGACCCTCTGACAATGCTGCACTCTCTCTATACTAATCCTCTGACAATGCTGCACTCCCTCCACACTGAACCTCTGACAATGCTGCACTCCCTCCACACTGATCTTCTGATAGTGATGCGCTCCCTCAGTACTGTCTCTCTGGCAGAGTGGAGGTGGCCCTATACTGACCCTCCGACAGTGTGGCCCAATCTCAGGACAAATCCTCTGACAGGACAACAATCCATCACAAGTGACACTCTGACAGTACAGCTCTGCCTCAGTACTGACTCATTGACAGTGTAGCACTCCCTCAGTACTGACCCATTGACAGTGGATCACTCCCTCAGTACTGAACCTCTGCCTCGGTCCTGCACGTCTGACCGTCCAGGAGTGCCTCAGTACTGTCTATCTGACAGTCTAGCATTCTCTCTGTACAAACCCTCTGTCAGTGCTGCACTCTCTCTGTACTAACCCTCTGTCAGTGCAGCACTCTCTCTGTACTAACCCTCTGACAGTGCAGCACTCCCTCAGTACTAACCCTCTGACAGTGCAGCACTCCCTCAGTACTAACTCTCTGTCAGTGCTGCACTCTCTCTGTACTAACCCTCTGACAGTGCAGCACTCCCTCAGTACTGACCCTCTGACAGTGCAGCACTCCCTCAGTACTGACCCTCTGACACTGCAGTACTCCCTCAGTACTGACCCTCTGACAGTGCAGCTCTCCCTCAGTACTGACCCTCTGACACAGCAGCACTCCCTCAGTACTGATCCTCTAACAGTGCAGCACTCCCTCAGTACTAACCATCTGACAGTGCGGCACTCCCTCAGTACTGACCCTCTGACAGTGCAGTACTCCCTCAGTACTGACCCTCTGACAGTGCAGCACTCCCTCAGTACTGACCCTCTGACAGTGCAGCACTCCCTCAGTACTGACCCTCTGACAGTGCAGCACTCCCTCAGGACTGACACTCTGACAGTGCAGCATTCCCTCTGTACTGACCCTCTGACAGTGCAGTACTCCCTCAGTACTGACCCTCTGACAGTGCCGTACTCCCTCAGTACTGACCCTCTGACAGTGCGGCATTCCCTCAGTACTGACCCTCTGACAGTGCAGTACTCCCTCAGTACTGATCCTCTGACAGTGCAGCACTCCCTCAGTACTGACCCTCTGACAGTGCGGCACTCCCTCAGTACTGACCCTCTGACAGTGCAGTACTCCCTCTGTACTGACCCTCTGACAGTGCAGCACTCCCTCAGTACTGATCCTCTAACAGTGCAGTACTCCCTCAGTACTGACCCTCTGACAGTGCAGCACTCCCTCAGTACTGACCCTCTGACAGTGCAGCACTCCCTCAGTACTGACCCTCTGACAGTGCAGCACTCCCTCAGTACTGACACTCTGGCAGTGCAGCATTCCCTCAGTACTGACCCTCTGACAGTGCAGTACTCCCTCAGTACTGAGCCTCTGACAGTGCAGCTCTCCCTCAGTACTGACCCGCTGACAGTGCAGCACTCCCTCAGTACTGATCCTCTAACAGTGCAGCACTCCCTCAGTACTGACCCTCTGACAATGCAGCACTCCCTCAGTACTGATCCTCTAACAGTGCAGCACTCCCTCAGTACTGACCCTCTGAGAGTGCAGCACCCGCTCGGTACTGACACCCTTACAGTGCAGCTCTCCCTCAGTACTGACCCTCTGAAAGTGCAGCACTCCCTCAGTACTGACCCTCTGACAGTGCAGCACTCCCTCAGTACTGACCCTCTGACAGTGCAGCTCTCCCTCAGTACTGACCCTCTGACAGTGCAGCACTCCCTCAGTACTGACCCTCTGACAGTGCAGCACTCCCTCAGTAGTGACCCTCTGACAGTGCAGCACTCCCTCAGGACTGACACTCTGACAGTGCAGCATTCCATCAGTACTGACCCTCTGACAGTGCAGTACTCCCTCAGTACTGACCCTCTGACAGTGCAGTACTCCCTCAGTACTGACCCTCTGACAGTGCGGCACTCCCTCAGTACTGACCCTCTGACAGTGCAGTACTCCCTCTGTACTGACCCTCTGACAGTGCAGCACTCCCTCAATACTGATCCTCTAACAGTGCAGTACTCCCTCAGTACTGACCCTCTGACAGTGCAGCACTCCCTCAGTACTGACCCTCTGACAGTGAAGCACTCCCTCAGTACTGACCATCTGACAGTGCAGCACTCCCTCAGTACTGACACTCTGGCAGTGCAGCATTCCCTCAGTACTGACCCTCTGACAGTGCAGTAATCCCTCAGTACTGACCCTCTAACAGTGCAGCTCTCCCTCAGTACTGACCCGCTGACAGTGCAGCACTCCCTCAGTACTGATCCTCTAACAGTGCAGCACTCCATCAGTACTGACCCTCTGACAGTGCAGCACTCCCTCAGTACTGATCCTCTAACAGTGCAGCACAAACTCAGTACTGACCCTCAGAGAGTGCAGCACCCGCTCGGTACTGACACTCTTACAGTGCAGCTCTCCCTCAGTACTGACCCTCTGACAGTGCAGCTCTCCCTGAGTACTGACCCGCTGACAGTGCAGCATTCCCTCAGCACTGACCCTCTGACAGTGCAGCACTCCCTCAGTACTGACCCTCTGACACTGCAGCACTCCCTCAGCACTGACCCTCTGACATTGCAGCACTCCCTCAGCACTGACCCTCTGACAGTGCAGCTCTCCCTCAGTACGGACCATCTGACAGTGCAGCTCTCCCTCAATACTGACCCTCTGGCAGTGCAGCACTCCCTCAGTACTGACCCTCTGACAGTGCAGCGCTCCCTCAGTACTGACCCTCTGACAGTGCAGCACTCCCTCAGTACTGACCCTCTGACAGTGCAGCACTCCCTCAGCACTGACCCTCTGACAGTGCAGCACTCCCTCAGTACTGACCCACTGGAAGTTCGGCACTCCCTCAGTTCTGACCATCTGACAGTGCAGCTCTCCCTCAGTACTGACCCTCTGAGAGTGCTGCACTCCCTCAGTACTGACCCTCGGACAGTGCAGCGCTCCCTCAGTACTGACCCTCTGGCTTTGCAGCATTCTGACAGTGCAGCACTCCCTCAGTACTGACCTCTGACAGTGCAGCACTACCTCAGTACTGACCCTCTGACAGTACAGCTCTCCCTCTGTACTGACCCTCTGACAGTGCAGCACTCTCTCAGTACTGACCCTCTGACAGTGCAGCTCTCCCTCAGTACTGACCCTCTGACAGTACAGTTCTCCCTCAGGACTGACTATCTGGCAGTGCAGCACTCCCTCAGTATTGACCCTCTGACAGTGCAGCACTCCCTCAGTACTGACCCTCTGACAGTGCAGCACTCCCTCAGTACTGACCCTCGGAGAGTGCAGCACTCCCTCAGTACTGACCCTCTGACAGTGCAGCATTCCCTCAGTACTGACCATCTGACAGTACAGCACTCCCTCAGTACTCACCCTCTGACAGTGCAGCTCTCCATCAGTACTGACCTTTGACAGTGCAGCACTCTCTCAGTACTGACCCTCTGACAGTGCAGCACTCCCTCAGTACTGACCATCTGACAGTGCAGCACTCCCTCAGTACTGACACTCTGACAGGGCATTCTTCCTCAGTACTGTCCCTCTGACAGTGCAGCACTCTCTCAGTACTGACCCTCTTACAGTGCAGCTCTCCCTCAGTACTGAACTTCTGACAGTTCAGCAGTCCCTCAGTACTGACCCTCTGACAGTGCAGCTCTCCCTCAGTACTGTCCCTCTGACAGTGCAGCACTCCGTCAGTACTCACCCTCTGTCAGTGCTGCACTCTCTCTATACTAATCCTCTGACAATGCTGCACTCCCTGCTCACTGACCCTCTGACAATGCTGCACTCTCTCTATACTAATCCTCTGACAATGCTGCACTTCCTCCAAACTGACCCTCTGACAATGCTGCACTCCCTCCACTCTGACCCTCTGACAATGCAGCACTACCACCACACTGACCCTCTGACAATGCTGCACTCCCTCCACACTGACCCTCTGACAATGCTGCACTCTCTCTATACTAATCCTCTGACAATGCTGCACTCCCTCCACACTGACCCTCTGACAATGCTGCACTCCCTCCACACTGATCTTCTGATAGTGATGCGCTCCCTCAGTACTGTCTCTCTGGCAGAGTGGAGGTGGCCCTATACTGACCCTCCGACAGTGTGGCCCAATCTCAGGACAAATCCTCTGACAGGACAACACTCCATCACAAGTGACACTCTGACAGTACAGCTCTGCCTCAGTACTGACTCATTGACAGTGTAGCACTCCCTCAGTACTGACCCATTGACAGTGGATCACTCCCTCAGTACTGAACCTCTGCCTCGTTCCTGCACGTCTGACCGTCCAGGAGTGCCTCAGTACTGTCTATCTGACAGTCTAGCATTCTCTCTGTACAAACCCTCTGACAGTGCTGCACTCTCTCTGTACTAACCCTCTGTCAGTGCAGCACTCTCTCTGTACTAACCCTCTGACAGTGCAGCACTCCCTCAGTACTAACCCTCTGACAGTGCAGCACTCCCTCAGTACTAACTCTCTGTCAGTGCTGCACTCTCTCTGTACTAACCCTCTGACAGTGCAGCACTCCCTCAGTACTGACCCTCTGACAGTGCAGCACTCCCTCAGTACTGACCCTCTGACACTGCAGTACTCCCTCAGTACTGACCCTCTGACAGTGCAGCTCTCCCTCAGTACTGACCCTCTGACACAGCAGCACTCCCTCAGTACTGATCCTCTAACAGTGCAGCACTCCCTCAGTACTAACCATCTGACAGTGCGGCACTCCCTCAGTACTGACCCTCTGACAGTGCAGTACTCCCTCAGTACTGACCCTCTGACAGTGCAGCACTCCCTTTGTACTGACCCTCTGACAGTGCAGCACTCCCTCAGTACTGACCCTCTGACAGTGCAGCACTCCCTCAGGACTGACACTCTGACAGTGCAGCATTCCCTCAGTACTGACCCTCTGACAGTGCAGTACTCCCTCAGTACTGACCCTCTGACAGTGCCGTACTCCCTCAGTACTGACCCTCTGACAGTGCGGCATTCCCTCAGTACTGACCCTCTGACAGTGAAGTACTCCCTCAGTACTGATCCTCTGACAGTGCAGCACTCCCTCAGTACTGACCCTCTGACAGTGCGGCACTCCCTCAGTACTGATCCTCTAACAGTGCAATACTCCCTCTGTACTGACCCTCTGACAGTGCAGCACTCCCTCAGTACTGACCCTCTGACAGTGCAGCACTCCCTCAGTACTGACCCTCTGACAGTGCAGCACTCCCTCAGTACTGACACTCTGGCAGTGCAGCATTCCCTCAGTACTGACCCTCTGACAGTGCAGTACTCCCTCAGTACTGAGCCTCTGACAGTGCAGCTCTCCCTCAGTACTGACCCGCTGACAGTGCAGCACTCCCTCAGTACTGATCCTCTAACAGTGCAGCACTCCCTCAGTACTGACCCTCTGACAATGCAGCACTCCCTCAGTACTGATCCTCTAACAGTGCAGCACTCCCTCAGTACTGACCCTCTGAGAGTGCAGCACCCGCTCGGTACTGACACCCTTACAGTGCAGCTCTCCCTCAGTACTGACCCTCTGACAGTGCAGCACTCCCTCAGTACTGACCCGCTGACAGTGCAGCATTCCCTCAGTACTGACCCTCTGACAGTGCAGCACTCCCTCAGCACTGACCCTCTGACAGTGCAGCACTCCCTCAGTACTGACTCTCTGACACTGCAGCACTCCCTCAGCACTGACCCTCTGACAGTGCATCACTCCCTCAGCACTGACCCTCTGACAGTCTGGCAGTGCAGCATTCCCTCAGTACTGACCCTCTGACAGTGCAGTACTCCCTCAGTACTGACCCTCTGACAGTGCAGCTCTCCCTCAGTACTGACCCGCTGACAGTGCAGCACTCCCTCAGTACTGATCCTCTAACAGTGCAGCACTCCCTCAGTACTGACCCTCTGACAGTGCAGCACTCCCTCAGTACTAACCCTCTGACAGGGCAGCTCTCCCTCAGTACTGACCCTCTGACAGTGCAGCACTCTCTCAGTACTGACCCTCTGACAGTGCAGCTCTCCCTCCGTACTGACCATCTGACAGTGCAGCTCTCCCTCAGTACTGACCCTCTGACAGTGCTGCACTCCCTCAGTACTGACCCTTGGACAGTGCAGCTCTCCCTCAGTAGTGACCCTCTGACAGTGCAGCACTCCCTCAATACTGAACCTCTGACAGTGCAGCACTCCCTCAGTACTGACCTTCTGACAGTGCAGCACTCCCTCAGTACTGACCCTCTGACAGTGCAGCACTCTCTCAGTACTGACCCTCTGACAGTGCAGAACTTCCTCAGTTCTGACCGTCTGACAGTGCAGCACTCCCTCAGTACTGACACTCTGACAGTGCAGCACTCCCTCAGTACTGACCCTCTGACAGTGCAGCACTCTCTCAGTACTGACCCTCTGACAGTGCAGCACTCCCTCAGTAGAAAGTGAGGTCTGCAGATGCTGGAGATCAAAGTTGAAACTTTATTGCTGGAACAGCACAGCAGGTCAGGCAGCATCCAGGGAACAGGAGATTCGACGTTTCGGGCACAGGCCGAAGAAGGGCCTGTGACCGAAACGTCGAATCTCCTGTTCCCTGGATGCTGCCTGACCTGCTGTGCTGTTCCAGCAATAAAGCACTCCCTCAGTACTGACCATCTGACAGTGCAGCACTCTCTCAGTACTGACCCTCTGACAGTGCAGCACTCCCTCAGTACTGACCATCTGACAGTGCAGCACTCCCTCAGTAATGACCCTCTGACAGTGCAGCACTCCCTCAGTACTGACCCTCTGACAGTGCAGCACTCCCTCAGTATTTGCCCTCTGACAGTGCAGCACTCCCTCAGCACTGACCCTCTGACAGTGCAGCAATCCCTCAGTACTGACCCTCTGGCAGTGCAGCACTCCCTCAGTACTGACCTTTGACAGTGCAGCACTCCCTCAGTACTGACCCTCTGACAGTGCAGCACTCCCTCAGGACTGACCATCTGACAGTGCAGCTCTCCCTCAGTACTGAACCTCTGACAGTGCTGCACTCCCTCAGTACTGACCCTTGGACAGTGCAGCTCTCCCTCAGTACTGACCCTCTGACAGTGCAGCACTCCCTCAATACTGACCCTCTGACAGTGCAGCACACCCTCAGTACTGACCTTCTGACAGTGCAGCACTCCCTCAGTACTGACCCTCTGACAGTGCAGCACTCTCTCAGTACTGACCCTCTGACAGTGCAGAACTTCCTCAGTTCTGACCATCTGACAGTGCAACACTCCCTCATTACTGACACACTGACAGTGCAGCACTCCCTCAGTACTGACCCTCTGACAGTGCAGCACTCTCTCAGTACTGACCCTCTGACAGTGCAGCACTCCCTCAGTGCTGACGATCTGACAGTGCAGCACTCTCTCAGTTATGACCCTCTGACAGTGCAGCACTCCCTCAGCACTTACCATCTGACAGTGCAGCCTTCCCTCAGTACTGACCCTCTGACAGTGCAGCACTCCCTCAGTAATGACCCTCTGACAGTGTAGCACTCCCTCAGGACTGGCACTCTGACAGTGCAGCTCTCCCTCAGTACTGACCATCTGACTGCGCAGCTCTCCCTCAGTACTGACCCTCTGACAGTACAGCTCTCCCTCAGTACTGACCATCTGGCAGTGCAGCTCTCCCTCAGTACTGACCCTCTGACAGTGCAGCACTCCCTCAGTACTGACCCTCGGACAGTGCAGCACTCCCTCAGTACTGACCCTATGACAGTGCAGCACACTCTCAGTACTGACCCTCTGACAGTGCAGCATTCCCTCAGTACTGACCATCTGACAGTACAGCACTCCCTCAGGACTAACCCTCTGACAGGGCAGCTCTCCCTCAGTACTGACCCTCTGACAGTGCAGCACTCTCTCAGTACTGACCCTCTGACAGTGCAGCTCTCCCTCCGTACTGACCATCTGACAGTGCAGCAGTCCCTCAGTACTGACCCTCTGACAGTGCAGCTCTCCCTCAGTACTCACCCTCTGTCAGTGCTGCACTCTCTCTATACTAATCCTCTGACAATGCTGCACTCCCTGCACACTGACCCTCTGACAATGCTGCACTCCCTCCACTCTGACCCTCTGACAATGCAGCACTACCTCCACACTGACCCTCTGACAATGCTGCACTCCCTCCACACTGACCCTCTGACAATGCTGCACTCTCTCTATACTAATCCTCTGACAATGCTGCACTCCCTCCACACTGACCCTCTGACAATGCTGCACTCCCTCCACACTGATCTTCTGATAGTGATGCGCTCCCTCAGTACTGTCTCTCTGGCAGAGTGGAGGTGGCCCTATACTGACCCTCCGACAGTGTGGCCCAATCTCAGGACAAATCCTCTGACAGTACAACACTCCATCACAACTGACACTCTGACAGTACAGCACTGCCTCAGTACTGACTCATTGACAGTGTAGCACTCCCTCAGTACATTGACAGTGGATCACTCCCTCAGTACTGAACCTCTGCCTCGGTCCTGCACGTCTGACCGTCCAGGAGTGCCTCAGTACTGTCTATCTGACAGTCTAGCATTCTCTGTGTACTAACCCTCTGTCAGTGCTGCACTCTCTCTGTACTAACCCTCTGTCAGTGCTGCACTCTCTCTGTACTAACCCTCTGACAGTGCAGCACTCCCTCAGTACTAACCCTCTGACAGTGCAGCACTCCCTCAGTACTAACCCTCTGTCAGTGCTGCACTCTCTCTGTACTAACCCTCTGACAGTGCAGCACTCCCTCAGTACTGACCCTCTGACAGTGCAGCACTCCCTCAGTACTGACCCTCTGACACTGCAGCTCTCCCTCAGTACTGACCCGCTGACAGTGCAGCATTCCCTCAGCACTGACCCTCTGACAGTGCAGCACTCCCTCAGTACTGACCCTCTGACACTGCAGCACTCCCTCAGCACTGACCCTCTGACACTGCAGCACTCCCTCAGCACTGACCCTCTGACAGTGCAGCTCTCCCTCAGTACTGACCCTCTGACAGTGCAGCACTCCCTCAGTACTGACCCTCTGACAGTGCAGCACTCCCTCAGGACTGACACTCTGACAGTGCAGCATTCCCTCAGTACTGACCCTCTGACAGTGCAGTACTCCCTCAGTACTGACCCTCTGACAGTGCAGTACTCCCTCAGTACTGACCCTCTGACAGTGCGGCATTCCCTCAGTACTGACCCTCTGACAGTGTAGCACTCCCTCAGTACATTGACAGTGGATCACTCCCTCAGTACTGAACCTCTGCCTCGGTCCTGCACGTCTGACCGTCCAGGAGTGCCTCAGTACTGTCTATCTGACAGTCTAGCATTCTCTGTGTACTAACCCTCTGTCAGTGCTGCACTCTCTCTGTACTAACCCTCTGTCAGTGCTGCACTCTCTCTGTACTAACCCTCTGACAGTGCAGCACTCCCTCAGTACTAACCCTCTAACAGTGCAGCACTCCCTCAGTACTAACCCTCTGTCAGTGCTGCACTCTCTCTGTACTAACCCTCTGACAGTGCAGCACTCCCTCAATACTGACCCTCTGACAGTGCAGCACTCCCTCAGTACTGACCCTCTGACACTGCAGCTCTCCCTCAGTACTGACCCGCTGACAGTGCAGCATTCCCTCAGCACTGACCCTCTGACAGTGCAGCACTCCCTCAGTACTGACCCTCTGACACTGCAGCACTCCCTCAGCACTGACCCTCTGACACTGCAGCACTCCCTCAGCACTGACCCTCTGACAGTGCAGCTCTCCCTCAGTACTGACCCTCTGACAGTGCAGCACTCCCTCAGTACTGACCCTCTGACAGTGCAGCACTCCCTCAGGACTGACACTCTGACAGTGCAGCATTCCCTCAGTACTGACCCTCTGACAGTGCAGTACTCCCTCAGTACTGACCCTCTGACAGTGCAGTACTCCCTCAGTACTGACCCTCTGACAGTGCGGCATTCCCTCACTACTGACCCTCTGACAGTGCAGTACTCCCTCAGTACTGATCCTCTGACAGTGCAGTACTCCCTCAGTACTGACCCTCTGACAGTGCGGCACTCCCTCAGTACTGACCCTCTGACAGTGCAGTACTCCCTCTGTACTGACCCTCTGACAGTGCAGCACTCCCTCAATACTGATCCTCTAACAGTGCAGTACTCCCTCAGTACTGACCCTCTGACAGTGCAGCACTCCCTCAGTACTGACCCTCTGACAGTGAAGCACTCCCTCAGTACTGACCATCTGACAGTGCAGCACTCCCTCAGTACTGACACTCTGGCAATGCAGCATTCCCTCAGTACTGACCCTCTGACAGTGCAGTACTCCCTCAGTACTGACCCTCTAACAGTGCAGCACTCCCTCAGTACTGACCCGCTGACAGTGCAGCACTCCCTCAGTACTGATCCTCTAACAGTGCAGCACTCCATCAGTACTGACCCTCTGACAGTGCAGCACTCCCTCAGTACTGATCCTCTAACAGTGCAGCACTCCCTCAGTACTGACCCTCAGAGAGTGCAGCACCCGCTCGGTACTGACACTCTTACAGTGCAGCTCTCCCTCAGTACTGACCCTCTGACAGTGCAGCTCTCCCTCAGTACTGACCCGCTGACAGTGCAGCATTCCCTCAGCACTGACCCTCTGACAGTGCAGCACTCCCTCAGTACTGACCCTCTGACACTGCAGCACTCCCTCAGCACTGACCCTCTGACACTGCAGCACTCCCTCAGCACTGACCCTCTGACAGTGCAGCTCTCCCTCAGTACGGACCATCTGACAGTGCAGCTCTCCCTCAATACTGACCCTCTGGCAGTGCAGCACTCCCTCAGTACTGACCCTCTGACAGTGCAGCGCTCCCTCAGTACTGACCCTCTGACAGTGCAGCACTCCCTCAGTACTGACCCTCTGACAGTGCAGCACTCCCTCAGCACTGACCCTCTGACAGTGCAGCACTCCCTCAGTACTGACCCACTGGAAGTGCGGCACTCCCTCAGTACTGACCATCTGACAGTGCAGCTCTCCCTCAGTACTGACCCTCTGAGAGTTCTGCACTCCCTCAGTACTGACCCTCGGACAGTGCAGCGCTCCCTCAGTACTGACCCTCTGGCTTTGCAGCATTCCCTCAGTACTGACCCTCTGAGAGTGCAGCACTCCCTCAGTACTGACCTCTGACAGTGCAGCACTACCTCAGTACTGACCCTCTGACAGTACAGCTCTCCCTCAGTACTGACCCTCTGACAGTGCAGCACTCTCTCAGTACTGACCCTCTGACAGTGCAGCTCTCCCTCAGTACTGACCCTCTGACAGTCCTGCTCTCCCTCAGGACTGACCCTCGGAGAGTGCAGCACTCCCTCAGTACTGACCTCTGACAGTGCAGCACTACCTCAGTACTGACCCTCTGACAGTCCAGCTCTCCCTCAGTACTGACCCTCTGACAGTGCAGCACTCTCTCAGTACTGACCCTCTGACAGTGCAGCTCTCCCTCAGTACTGACCCTCTGACAGTACAGTTCTCCCTCAGGACCGACTCTGGCAGTGCAGCACTCCCTCAGTATTGACCCTCTGACAGTGCAGCACTCCCTCAGTACTGACCCTCTGACAGTGCAGCACTCCCTCAGTACTGACCCTCGGAGAGTGCAGCACTCCCTCAGTACTGACCCTATGACAGTGCAGCATTCCCTCAGTACTGACCATCTGACAGTACAGCACTCCCTCAGTACTCACCCTCGGACAGTGCAGCTCTCCATCAGTACTGACCTTTGACAGTGCAGCACTCACTCAGTACTGACCCTCTGACAGTGCAGCACTCCCTCAGTACTGACCATCTGACAGTGCAGCACTCCCTCAGTACTGACACTCTGACAGGGCATTCTCCCTCAGTACTGACCCTCTGACAGTGCAGCACTCTCTCAGTACTGACCCTCTTACAGTGCAGCTCTCCCTCTGTACTGAACTTCTGACAGTTCAGCAGTCCCTCAGTACTGACCCTCTGACAGTGCAGCTCTCCCTCAGTACTGTCCCTCTGACAGTGCAGCACTCCGTCAGTACTCACCCTCTGTCAGTGCTGCACTCTCTCTATACTAATCCTCTGACAATGCTGCACTCCCTGCACACTGACCCTCTGACAATGCTGCACTCTCTCTATACTAATCCTCTGACAATGCTGCACTCCCTCCAAACTGACCCTCTGACAATGCTGCACTCCCTCCACTCTGACCCTCTGACAATGCAGCACTACCACCACACTGACCCTCTGACAATGCTGCACTCCCTCCACACTGACCCTCTGACAATGCTGCACTCTCTCTATACTAATCCTCTGACAATGCTGCACTCCCTCCACACTGACCCTCTGACAATGCTGCACTCCCTCCACACTGATCTTCTGATAGTGATGCGCTCCCTCAGTACTGTCTCTCTGGCAGAGTGGAGGTGGCCCTATACTGACCCTCCGACAGTGTGGCCCAATCTCAGGACAAATCCTCTGACAGGACAACACTCCATCACAAGTGACACTCTGACAGTACAGCTCTGCCTCAGTACTGACTCATTGACAGTGTAGCACTCCCTCAGTACTGACCCATTGACAGTGGATCACTCCCTCAGTACTGAACCTCTGCCTCGGTCCTGCACGTCTGACCGTCCAGGAGTGCCTCAGTACTGTCTATCTGACAGTCTAGCATTCTCTCTGTACAAACCCTCTGTCAGTGCTGCACTCTCTCTGTACTAACCCTCTGTCAGTGCAGCACTCTCTCTGTACTAACCCTCTGACAGTGCAGCACTCCCTCAGTACTAACCCTCTGACAGTGCAGCACTCCCTCAGTACTAACTCTCTGTCAGTGCTGCACTCTCTCTGTACTAACCCTCTGACAGTGCAGCACTCCCTCAGTACTGACCCTCTGACAGTGCAGCACTCCCTCAGTACTGACCCTCTGACACTGCAGTACTCCCTCAGTACTGACCCTCTGACAGTGCAGCTCTCCCTCAGTACTGACCCTCTGACACAGCAGCACTCCCTCAGTACTGATCCTCTAACAGTGCAGCACTCCCTCAGTACTAACCATCTGACAGTGCGGCACTCCCTCAGTACTGACCCTCTGACAGTGCAGTACTCCCTCAGTACTGACCCTCTGACAGTGCAGCACTCCCTCAGTACTGACCCTCTGACAGTGCAGCACTCCCTCAGTACTGACCCTCTGACAGTGCAGCACTCCCTCAGGACTGACACTCTGACAGTGCAGCATTCCCTCAGTACTGACCCTCTGACAGTGCAGTACTCCCTCAGTACTGACCCTCTGACAGTGCCGTACTCCCTCAGTACTGACCCTCTGACAGTGCGGCATTCCCTCAGTACTGACCCTCTGACAGTGCAGTACTCCCTCAGTACTGATCCTCTGACAGTGCAGCACTCCCTCAGTACTGACCCTCTGACAGTGCGGCACTCCCTCAGTACTGACCCTCTGACAGTGCAGTACTCCCTCTGTACTGACCCTCTGACAGTGCAGCACTCCCTCAGTACTGATCCTCTAACAGTGCAGTACTCCCTCAGTACTGACCCTCTGACAGTGCAGCACTCCCTCAGTACTGACCCTCTGACAGTGCAGCACTCCCTCAGTACTGACCCTCTGACAGTGCAGCACTCCCTCAGTACTGACACTCTGGCAGTGCAGCATTCCCTCAGTACTGACCCTCTGACAGTGCAGTACTCCCTCAGTACTGAGCCTCTGACAGTGCAGCTCTCCCTCAGTACTGACCCGCTGACAGTGCAGCACTCCCTCAGTACTGATCCTCTAACAGTGCAGCACTCCCTCAGTACTGACCCTCTGACAATGCAGCACTCCCTCAGTACTGATCCTCTAACAGTGCAGCACTCCCTCAGTACTGACCCTCTGAGAGTGCAACACCCGCTCGGTACTGACACCCTTACAGTGCAGCTCTCCCTCAATACTGACCCTCTGACAGTGCAGCACTCACTCAGTACTCACCCTCTGACAGTGCAGCACTCCCTCAGTACTGACCCTCTGACAGTGCAGCTCTCCCTCAGTACTGACCCTCTGACAGTGCAGCACTACCTCAGTACTGACCCTCTGACAGTGCAGCACTCCCTCAGTAGTGACCCTCTGACAGTGCAGCACTCCCTCAGGACTGACACTCTGACAGTGCAGCATTCCCTCAGTACTGACCCTCTGACAGTGCAGTACTCCCTCAGTACTGACCCTCTGACAGTGCAGTACTCCCTCAGTACTGACCCTCTGACAGTGCGGCATTCCCTCAGTACTGACCTTCTGACAGTGCAGTACTCCCTCAGTACTGATCCTCTGACTGTGCAGCACTCCCTCAGTACTGACCCTCTGACAGTGCGGCACTCCCTCAGTACTGACCCTCTGACAGTGCAGTACTCCCTCTGTACTGACCCTCTGACAGTGCAGCACTCCCTCAATACTGATCCTCTAACAGTGCAGTACTCCCTCAGTACTGACCCTCTGACAGTGCAGCACTCCCTCAGTACTGACCCTCTGACAGTGAAGCACTCCCTCAGTACTGATCCTCTAACAGTGCAGCACTCCATCAGTACTGACCTTCTAACAGTGCAGCTCTCCCTCAGTACTGACCCGCTGACAGTGCAGCACTCCCTCAGTACTGATCCTCTAACAGTGCAGCACTCCATCAGTACTGACCCGCTGACAGTGCAGCACTCCCTCAGTACTGACCTTCTGACAGTGCAGCACTCCCTCAGTACTGACCCTCTGACAGTGCAGCACTCCCTCAGGACTGACACTCTGACAGTGCAGCATTCCCTCAGTACTGACCCTCTGACAGTGCAGTACTCCCTCAGTACTGACCCTCTGACAGTGCCGTACTCCCTCAGTACTGACCCTCTGACAGTGCGGCATTCCCTCAGGACTGACCCTCTGACAGTGCAGTACTCCCTCAGTACTGATCCTCTGACAGTGCAGCACTCCCTCAGTACTGACCCTCTGACAGTGCGGCACTCCCTCAGTACTGACCCTCTGACAGTGCAGTACTCCCTCTGTACTGACCCTCTGACAGTGCAGCACTCCCTCAGTACTGATCCTCTAACAGTGCAGTACTCCCTCAGTACTGACCCTCCGACAGTGCAGCACTCCCTCAGTACTGACCCTCGGACAGTGCAGCACTCCCTCAGTACTGACCCTCTGACAGTGCAGCACTCCCTCAGTACTGACACTCTGGCAGTGCAGCATTCCCTCAGTACTGACCCTCTGACAGTGCAGTACTCCCTCAGTACTGAGCCTCTGACAGTGCAGCTCTCCCTCAGTACTGACCCGCTGACAGTGCAGCACTCCCTCAGTACTGATCCTCTAACAGTGCAGCACTCCCTCAGTACTGACCCTCTGACAATGCAGCACTCCCTCAGTACTGATCCTCTAACTGTGCAGCACTCCCTCAGTACTGACCCTCTGAGAGTGCAGCACCCGCTCGGTACTGACACCCTTACAGTGCAGCTCTCCCTCAGAACTGAGCCTCTGGCAGTGCAGCTCTCCCACAGTACTGACCCTCTGACAGTGCAGCACTCCCTCAGTACTGACCCGCTGACAGTGCAGCATTCCCTCAGTACTGACCCTCTGACAGTGCAGCACTCCCTCAGCACTGACCCTCTGACAGTGCAGCACTCCCTCAGTACTGACCCTCTGACAATGCAGCACTCCCTCAGCACTGACCCTCTGACAGTGCATCACTCCCTCAGCACTAACCCTCTGACAGTCTGGCAGTGCAGCATTCCCTCAGTACTGACCCTCTGACAGTGCAGTACTCTCTCAGTACTGACCCTCTGACAGTGCAGCTCTCCCTCAGTACTGACCCGCTGACAGTGCAGCACTCCCTCAGTACTGATCCTCTAACAGTGCAGCACTCCCTCAGTACTGACCCTCTGACAGTGCAGCACTCCCTCAGTACTGATCCTCTAACAGTGCAGCACTCCCTCAGCACTGACCCTCTGACAGTGCAGCTCTCCCTCAGTACTGACCATCTGACAGTGCAGCTCTCCCTCAATACTGACCCTCTGGCAGTGCAGCACACCCTTAGTACTGACCCTCTGACAGTGAAGCGCTCCCTCAGTACTGACCCTCTGACAGTGCAGCACTCCCTCAGTACTGACCCTCTGACAGTGCAGCACTCCCTCAGCACTGACCCTCTGACAGTGCAGCATACCCTCAGTACTGACCCACTGGCAGTGCGGCACTCCCTCAGTACTGACCATCTGACAGTGCACCTCTCCCTCAGTACTGACCATCTGAGAGTGCTGCACTCCCTCAGTACTGACCCTCGGACAGTGCATCTCTCCCTCAGTACTGACCCTCTGGCTTTGCAGCATTCCCTCAGTACTGACCCTCTTACAGTGCAGCACTCCCTCAGTACTGACCCTCTGACAGTGCAGCACTACCTCAGTACTGACCCTCTGACAGTACAGCTCTCCCTCAGTACTGACCCTCTGACAGTGCAGCACTCTCTCAGTACTGATCCTCTGACAGTGCAGCTCTCCCTCAGTACTGACCCTCTGACAGTACACCTCTCCCTCAGGACTGACCCTCTGGCAGTGCAGCACTCCCTCAGTATTGACCCTCTGACAGTGCAGCACTCCCTCAGTACTGACCCTCTGACAGTGCAGCACTCCCTCAGTACTGACCCTCGGAGAGTGCAGCACTCCCTCAGTACTGACCCTCTGACAGTGCAGCATTCCCTCAGTACTGACCATCTGACAGTACAGCACTCCCTCAGTACAGACCCTCTGACAGTGCAGCTCTCCCTCAGTACTGACCCTCTGACAGTGCAGCACTCTCTCAGTACTGACCCTCTGACAGTGCAGCACTCCCTCAGTACTGACCATCTGACAGTGCAGCACTCCCTCAGTACTGACACTCTGACAGTGCAACACTACCTCAGTACTGACCCTCTGACAGTGCAGCTCTCTCTCAGTACTAACCCTCTGACAGTGCAGCACTCCCTCAGTACTGACCATCTGACAGTGCAGCACTCTCTCAGTACTGACCCTCTGACAGTGCAGCACTCCCTCAGTACTGACCATCTGACAGTGCAGCCTTCCCTCAGTACTGACCCTCTGACAGAGCAGCACTCCCTCAGTACTGACCCTCTGACAGTGCAGCACTCCCTCAGTACTGACCCGCTGACAGTGCATCACTCCCTCAGTCCTGACCATCTGACTGTGCAGCTCTCCCTCAGTACTGACCCTCTGACAGTACAGCTCTCCCTCAGTACTGACCCTCTGGCTGTGCCGCACTCCCTCAGTACTGACCCTCTGACAGTGCAGCTCTCCCTCAGTACTGACCCTCGGACAGTGCAGCAATCACTCAGTACTGACCCTCTGACAGTGCAGCACTCCCTCAGTACTGACCCTCTGACACTGCAGCATTCCCTCAGTACTGACCCACTGACAGTGCATCACTCCCTCAGTACTGACCCTCAACAGTGCAGCTCTCCCTCCGTACTGACCCTCTGACAGTGCAGCACTCCGTCAGTACTGACCCTCTGTCAGTACTGCACTCCCTCAGTACTGACCATCTGACAGTGCAGCACTCCCTCAGTACTGACCCTCGGAGAGTGCAGCACTCCCTCAGTACTGATCCTCTGACAGTGCAGCACTCTCTCAGTACTGACCCTCTCACAGTGCAGCACTCCCTCAGTACTGACCATCCGACAGTGCAGCACTTCCTCAGTACTGACCATCTGACAGTGCAGCTCTCCCTCAGTACTGACCCTCTGACAGTGCAGCACTCCCTCAGTACTGACCCTCTGACAGTACAGCTCTCCCTCAGTACTGACCCTCTGACAGTGCAGCACTCCCTCAGTACTGACCATCGGAGAGTGCAGCACTCCCTCAGTACTGTCCCTCTCACAGTGCAGCACTCCCTCAGTACTGACCATCTGACAGGGCAGCACTCCCTCAGTACTGACCATCTGACAGTGCAGCTCTCCCTCAGTACTGACCCTCTGACAGTGCAGCACTCCCTCAGTATTGACCCTCTGACAGTGCTGCACTCCCTCAGTCCTGACCCTCTGACAGTGCAGCACTCCCTCAGTACTGACCCTCGGAGAGTGCAGCACTCCATCAGTACTGACCCTCTCACAGTGCAGCATTCCCTCAGTACTGACCATCTGACAGTACAGCACTCCCGCAGTACTGACCCTCTGACAGTGCAGCTCTCCCTCAGTACTGACCCTCTGACAGTGCAGCACTCTCTCAGTACTGACCCTCTGGCTGTGCAGCACTCCCTCAGTACTGACCCTCTCACAGTGCAGCATTCCCTCAGTACTGACCATCTGACAGTACAGCACTCCCTCAGTACTGACCCTCTGACAGTGCAGCTCTCCCTCAGTACTGACCCTCTGGCTGTGCAGCACTCCCTCAGTACTGACCCTCTGACAGTACAGCTCTCCCTCAGTACTGACCCTCTGACAGTACAGCTCTCCCTCAGTACTGACCCTCTGGCAGTGCAGCACTCCCTCAATATTGACCCTCTGACAGTGCAGCACTCCCTCAGTACTGAACCTCTGACAGTGCAGCACTCCCTCAGTACTGACCCTCGGAGAGAGCAGCACTCCCTCAGTACTGACCCTCTGACCGTGCAGCATTCCCTCAGTACTGACCATCTGACAGTACAGCACTCCCTCAGTACTGACCCTCTGACAGTGCAGCTCTACCTCAGTACTGACCCTCTGACAGTGCAGCACTCTCTCAGTACTGACCCTCTGACAGTGCAGCACTCCCTCAGTACTGACCATCTGACAGTGCAGCACTCCCTCAGTACTGACACTCTGACAGTGCAACACTCCCTCAGTACTGACCCTCTGACAGTGCAGCACTCCCTCAGTACTGAACATCTGACAGTGCAGCCTTCCCTCAGTACTGACCCTCTGACAGAACAGCACTCCCTCAGTACTGACCCTCTGACAGTGCAGCACTCCCTCAGTACTGACCCGCTGACAGTGCAGCAATCCCTCAGTCCTGACCATCTGACTGTGCAGCTCTCCCTCAGTACTGAACCTCTGACAGGACAGCTCTCCCTCAGTACTGACCCTCTGGCAGTGCAGCACTCCCTCAGTACTGACCCTCGGACAGTGCAGCACTCCCTCAGTACTGACCATCTGACAGTGCAGCCTTCACTCAGTACTGACCCTCTGACAGTGCAGCACTCCCTCAGTACTGGCCCTCTGACAGTGCAGCACTCCCTCAGTACTGACCCTCGGACAGTGCAGCACTCCCTCAGTACGGATCTTCTGACAGTGCAGCACTCCGTCAGTACTGAACTTCTGACAGTGCAGCACTCCCTCAGTACTGACCCTCAACAGTGCAGCTCTCCCTCAGTACTGACCCTCTGGCAGTGCAGCACTCCGTCAGTACTGACCCTCTGTCAGTGCTGCACTCCCTCAGTACTGACCATCTGACAGTGCAGCACTCCCTCAGTACTGACACTCTGACAGTGCTGCACTCCCTCTTTACTGATCCTCTGACAGTGCAGCACTCTCTCAGGACTGACCCTTTGACAGTGCAGCATTCCCTCAGTACTGACCATCTGACAGTACAGCACTCTCTCAGTACTGACCCTCTGACAGTGCAGCTCTCCCTCAGTACTGACCCTCTGACAGTGCAGCACTCTCTCAGTACTGACCCTCTGACAGTGCAGCACTCCCTCAGTACTGACAATCTGACAGTGCAGCACTCCCTCAGTACTGACAATCGAACAGTGCAACACTCCCTCAGTACTGACCCTCTGACAGTGCAGCACTCTCTCAGTACTGACCCTCTGACAGTGCAGCACTCCCTCAGTACTGACCATCTGGCAGTGCAGCACTCTCTCAGTACTGAACCTCTGACAGTGCAGCACTCCCTCAGTACAGACCATCTGACAGTGCAGCCTTCACTAAGTACTGACCCTCTGACAGTGCAGCACTCCCTCAGTACTGGCCCTCTGACAGTGCAGCACTCCCTCAGTACTGACCTGCTGACAGTGCAGCACTCCGTCAGTCCTGACCATCTGACTGTGCAGCTCTCCCTCAGTACTTACCCTCTGACAGTGCAGCACTCCCTCAGTACTGACCCTGTGACAGTGCAGCACTCCCTCAGTACTGACCCTCGGACAGTGCAGCACTCCCTCAGCACTGACCCTCTGACAGTGCAGCACTCTCTCAGTACTGACCCTCTGACAGTGCAGCTCTCCCTCAGTACTGACCATCTGACTGTGCATCTCCCCCTCAGTACTTACCCTCTGACAGTGCAGCACTCCCTCAGTACTGACCCTCTGACAGTGCAGCTCTCCCTCAGTACTGACCCTCTGACAGTACAGCTCTCCCTCATTACTGACCCTCTGACAGTGCATCACTCCCTCAGCACTGACCCTCTGACAGTGCAGCTCTCCCTCAGTACTGACCATCTGACAGTGCAGCTCTCCCTCAATACTGACCCTCTGGCAGTGCAGCACTCCCTCAGTACTGACCCTCTGACAGTGCAGCGCTCCCTCAGTACTGACCCTCTAACAGTGCAGCACTCCCTCAGTACTGACCCTCTGACAGTGCAGCACTACCTCAGTACTGACCCTCTGACAGTACAGCTCTCCCTCAGTACTGACCCTCTGACAGTGCAGCACTCTCTCAGTACTGACCCTCTGACAGTGCAGCTCTCCCTCAGTACTGACCCTCTGACAGTACAGCTCTCCCTCAGTCCTGACCCTCTGGCAGTGCAGCACTCCCTCAGTATTGACCCTCTGACAGTGCAGCACTCCCTCAGTACTGACACTCTGACAGTGCAGCACTCCCTCTTTACTGACCCTCGGAGAGTGCAGCACTCTCTCAATACTGACCCTCTGACAGTGCAGCACTCCCTCAGTACTGACCATCTGACAGTGCAGCACTCCCTCAGTACTGACACTCTGACAGTGCATCACTCCCTCAATACTGACCCTCTGACAGTGCAGCACTCACTCAGTACTGACCCTCTGACAGTGCAGCACTCCCTCAGTACTGACCATCTGACAGTGCAGCACTCTCTCAGTACTGACCCTGTGACAGTGCAGCACTCCCTCAGTACTGCCCATCTGACAGTGCAGCCTTCCCTCAGTACTGACCCTCTGGCAGTGCAGCACTCCCTCAGTACTGACCCTCTGACAGTGCAGCACACCCTCAGTACTGACCCGCTGACAGTGCACCACTCCCTCAGTCCTGACCATCTGACTGTGCAGCTCTCCCTCAGTACTGACCCTCTGACAGTACAGCTCTCCCTCAGTACTGACCCTCTGGCAGTGCAGTACTCCCTCAGTACTGACCCTCTGACAGTGCAGCACTCCCTCAGTACTGACCCTCTGACAGTGCTGCACTCCCTCAGTACGGATCCTCTGATAGTGCAGCACTCCCTCAGTACTGACCCTCTGATACTGCAGCATTCCCTCAGTACTGACCCTCTGACAGTGCAGCTCTCCCTCAGTACTGAACTTCTGACAGTGCAGCACTCCCTCAGTACTGACCCTCAACAGTGCAGCTCTCCCTCAGTACTGACCCTCTGGCAATGCAGCACTCCGTCAGTACTGACCCTCTGTCAGTGCTGCACTCCCTCAGTACTGACCATCTGACAGTGCAGCACTCCCTCAGTACTGACACTCTGACAGTGCAGCACTCCCTCTTTACTGATCCTCTGACAGTGCAGCACTCTCTCAGTACTGACCCTCTGACAGTACAGCATTCCCTCAGTACTGACCATCTGACAGTACAGCACTCTCTCAGTACTGACCCTCTGACAGTGCAGCTCTCCCTCAGTACTGACCCTCTGACAGTGCAGCAATCTCTCAGTACTGACCCTCTGACAGTGCAGCACTCCCTCAGTACTGACAATCTGACAGTGCAGCACTCCCTCAGTACTGACAATCTAACAGTGCAACACTCCCTCAGTACTGACCCTCTGACAGTGCAGCACTCTCTCAGTACTGACCCTCTGACAGTGCAGCACTCCCTCAGTACTGACCATCTGACAGTGCAGCACTTTCTCAGTACTGACCCTCTGACAGTGCAGCACTCCCTCAGTACTGACCATCTGACAGTGCAGCCTTCACTCAGTACTGACCCTCTGACAGTGTAGCACTCCCTCAGTACTGGCCCTCTGACAGTGCAGCACTCCCTCAGTACTGACCTGCTGACAGTGCAGCACTCCGTCAGTCCTGACCATCTGACTGTGCAGCTCTCCCTCAGTACTGACCCTCTGACAGTACAGCTCTCCCTCAGTGCTGACCCTCTGGCAGTGCAGCACTCCCTCAGTACTGACCCTCGGACAGTGCAGCTCTCCCTCAGTACTGACATTTTGCAGAGCAGCATTTCCTCAGTACTGACCCTCTGACAGTGCAGCACTCCCTCAGTACTGACCCTCTGACAGTGCAGCACTACCTCAGTACTGACCCTCTGACAGTACAGCTCTCCCTCAGTACTGACCCTCTGACCGTGCAGCACTCTCTCAGTACTGACACTCTGACAGTGCAGCTCTCCCTCAGTACTGACCCTCTGACAGTACAGCTCTCCCTCAGTACTGACCCTCTGGCAGTGCAGCACTCCCTCAGTATTGACCCTCTGACAGTGCAGCACTCCCTCAGTACTGACACTCTGACAGTGCAGCACTCCCTCTTTCCTGACCCTCGGAGAGTGCAGCACTCTCTCAATACTGACCCTCTGACAGTGCAGCACTCCCTCAGTACTGACCCTCTGACAGTGCAGCACTCCCTCAGTACTGACACTCTGACAGTGCATCACTCCCTCAATACTGACCCTCTGACAGTGCAGCACTCTCTCAGTACTGACCCTCTGACAGTGCAGCACTCCCTCAGTACTGACCATCTGACAGTGCAGCACTCTCTCAGTACTGACCCTCTGACAGTGCAGCACTCCCTCAGTACTGACCATCTGACAGTGCAGCCTTCCCTCAGTACTGACCCTCTGACAGTGCAGCACTCCCTCAGTACTGACCCTCTGACAGTGCAGCACACCCTCAGTACTGACCCGCTGGCAGTGCACCACTCCCTCAGTCCTGACCATCTGACTGTGCAGCTCTCCCTCAGTACTGACCCTCTGACAGTACAGCTCTCCCTCAGTACTGACCGTCTGGCAGTGCAGCACTCCCTCAGTACTGACCCTCTGACAGTGCAGCACTCCCTCAGTACTGACCCTCGGACAGTGCTGCACTCCCTCAGTACGGATCCTCTGACAGTGCAGCACTCCCTCAGTACTGACCCTCTGATACTGCAGCATTCCCTCAGTACTGACCCTCTGACAGTGCAGCTCTCCCTCAGTACTGAACTTCTGACAGTGCAGCACTCCCTCAGTACTGACCCTCAACAGTGCAGCTCTCCCTCAGTACTGACCCTCTGGCAATGCAGCACTCCATCAGTACTGACCCTCTGTCAGTGCTGCACTCCCTCAGTACTGACACTCTGACAGTGCAGCACTCCCTCTTTACTGATCCTTTGACAGTGCAGCACTCTCTCAGTACTGACCCTCTGACAGTACAGCATTCCCTCAGTACTGACCATCTGACAGTACAGCACTCTCTCAGTACTGACCCTCTGACAGTGCAGCTCTCCCTCAATACTGACCCTCTGACAGTGCAGCACTCTCTCAGTACTGACCCTCTGACAGTGCAGCACTCCCTCAGTACTGACAATCTGACAGTGCAGCACTCCCTCAGTACTGACAATCTAACAGTGCAACACTCCCTCAGTACTGACCCTCTGACAGTGCAGCACTCTCTCAGTACTGACCCTCTGACAGTACAGCTCTCCCTCAGTACTGACCCTCTGGCAGTGCAGTACTCCCTCAGTACTGACCCTCTGACAGTGCAGCACTCCCTCAGTACTGACCCTCTGACAGTGCTGCACTACCTCAGTACGGATCCTCTGATAGTGCAGCACTCCCTCAGTACTGACCCTCTGATACTGCAGCATTCCCTCAGTACTGACCCTCTGACAGTGCAGCTCTCCCTCAGTACTGAACTTCTGACAGTGCAGCACTCCCTCAGTACTGACCCTCAACAGTGCAGCTCTCCCTCAGTACTGACCCTCTGGCAATGCAGCACTCCGTCAGTACTGACCCTCTGTCAGTGCTGCACTCCCTCAGTACTGACCATCTGACAGTGCAGCACTCCCTCAGTACTGACACTCTGACAGTGCAGCACTCCCTCTTTACTGATCCTCTGACAGTGCAGCACTCTCTCAGTACTGACCCTCTGACAGTACAGCATTCCCTCAGTACTGACCATCTGACAGTACAGCACTCTCTCAGTACTGACCCTCTGACAGTGCAGCTCTCCCTCAGTACTGACCCTCTGACAGTGCAGCAATCTCTCAGTACTGACCCTCTGACAGTGCAGCACTCCCTCAGTACTGACAATCTGACAGTGCAGCACTCCCTCAGTACTGACAATCTAACAGTGCAACACTCCCTCAGTACTGACCCTCTGACAGTGCAGCACTCTCTCAGTACTGACCCTCTGACAGTGCAGCACTCCCTCAGTACTGACCATCTGACAGTGCAGCACTTTCTCAGTACTGACCCTCTGACAGTGCAGCACTCCCTCAGTACTGACCATCTGACAGTGCAGCCTTCACTCAGTACTGACCCTCTGACAGTGTAGCACTCCCTCAGTACTGGCCCTCTGACAGTGCAGCACTCCCTCAGTACTGACCTGCTGACAGTGCAGCACTCCGTCAGTCCTGACCATCTGACTGTGCAGCTCTCCCTCAGTACTGACCCTCTGACAGTACAGCTCTCCCTCAGTGCTGACCCTCTGGCAGTGCAGCACTCCCTCAGTACTGACCCTCGGACAGTGCAGCTCTCCCTCAGTACTGACATTTTGCAGAGCAGCATTTCCTCAGTACTGACCCTCTGACAGTGCAGCACTCCCTCAGTACTGACCCTCTGACAGTGCAGCACTACCTCAGTACTGACCCTCTGACAGTACAGCTCTCCCTCAGTACTGACCCTCTGACCGTGCAGCACTCTCTCAGTACTGACACTCTGACAGTGCAGCTCTCCCTCAGTACTGACCCTCTGACAGTACAGCTCTCCCTCAGTACTGACCCTCTGGCAGTGCAGCACTCCCTCAGTATTGACCCTCTGACAGTGCAGCACTCCCTCAGTACTGACACTCTGACAGTGCAGCACTCCCTCTTTCCTGACCCTCGGAGAGTGCAGCACTCTCTCAATACTGACCCTCTGACAGTGCAGCACTCCCTCAGTACTGACCCTCTGACAGTGCAGCACTCCCTCAGTACTGACACTCTGACAGTGCATCACTCCCTCAATACTGACCCTCTGACAGTGCAGCACTCTCTCAGTACTGACCCTCTGACAGTGCAGCACTCCCTCAGTACTGACCATCTGACAGTGCAGCACTCTCTCAGTACTGACCCTCTGACAGTGCAGCACTCCCTCAGTACTGACCATCTGACAGTGCAGCCTTCCCTCAGTACTGACCCTCTGACAGTGCAGCACTCCCTCAGTACTGACCCTCTGACAGTGCAGCACACCCTCAGTACTGACCCGCTGGCAGTGCACCACTCCCTCAGTCCTGACCATCTGACTGTGCAGCTCTCCCTCAGTACTGACCCTCTGACAGTACAGCTCTCCCTCAGTACTGACCGTCTGGCAGTGCAGCACTCCCTCAGTACTGACCCTCTGACAGTGCAGCACTCCCTCACTACTGACCCTCGGACAGTGCTGCACTCCCTCAGTACGGATCCTCTGACAGTGCAGCACTCCCTCAGTACTGACCCTCTGATACTGCAGCATTCCCTCAGTACTGACCCTCTGACAGTGCAGCTCTCCCTCAGTACTGAACTTCTGACAGTGCAGCACTCCCTCAGTACTGACCCTCAACAGTGCAGCTCTCCCTCAGTACTGACCCTCTGGCAATGCAGCACTCCATCAGTACTGACCCTCTGTCAGTGCTGCACTCCCTCAGTACTGACACTCTGACAGTGCAGCACTCCCTCTTTACTGATCCTTTGACAGTGCAGCACTCTCTCAGTACTGACCCTCTGACAGTACAGCATTCCCTCAGTACTGACCATCTGACAGTACAGCACTCTCTCAGTACTGACCCTCTGACAGTGCAGCTCTCCCTCAATACTGACCCTCTGACAGTGCAGCACTCTCTCAGTACTGACCCTCTGACAGTGCAGCACTCCCTCAGTACTGACAATCTGACAGTGCAGCACTCCCTCAGTACTGACAATCTAACAGTGCAACACTCCCTCAGTACTGACCCTCTGACAGTGCAGCACTCTCTCAGTACTGACCCTCTGACAGTGCAGCACTCCCTCAGTACTGACCATCTGACAGTGCAGCACTCTCTCAGTACTGACCCTCTGACAGTGCAGCACTCCCTCAGTACTGACCATCTGACAGTGCAGCCTTCACTCAGTACTGACCCTCTGACAGTGCAGCACTCCCTCAGTACTGGCCCTCTGACAGTGCAGCACTCCCTCAGTACTGACCTGCTGACAGTGCAGCACTCCGTCAGTCCTGACCATCTGACTGTGCAGCTCTCCCTCAGTACTGACCCTCTGACAGTCCAGCTCTCCCTCAGTACTGACCCTCTGGCAGTGCAGCACTCCCTCAGTACTGACCCTGTGACAGTGCAGCACTCCCTCAGTTCTGACCATCGGACAGTGCAGCACTCCCTCAGTACTGGCCCTCTGACAGTGCAGCACTCCCTCAGTACTGACCTGCTGACAGTGCAGCACTCCGTCAGTCCTGACCATCTGACTGTGCAGCTCGCCCTCAGTACTGACCCTCTGACAGTACAGCTCTCCCTCAGTACTGACCCTCTGGCAGTGCAGCACTCCCTCAGTACTGACCCTGTGACAGTGCAGCACTCCCTCAGTACTGACCCTCTGATACTGCAGCATTCCCTCAGTACTGACCCTCTGACAGTGCAGCTCTCGCTCAGTTCTGAACTTCTGACAGTGCAGCACTCCCTCAGTACTGACTCTCAACAGTGCAGCTCTCCCTCAGTACTGACCCTCTGGCAGTGCAGCACTCCGTCAGTACTGACCCTCTGATACTGCAGCATTCCCTCAGTACTGACCCTCAACAGTGCAGCTCTCCCTCAGTACTGACCCTCTTATAGTGCAGCAATCCGTCAGTACTGACCCTCTGTCAGTGCTGCACTCCCTCAGTACTGACCATCTGACAGTGCAGCACTCCCTCAGTACTGACACTCTGACAGTGCAGCACTCCCTCTTTACTGATCCTCTGACAGTGCAGCACTCCCTCAGTACAGACCATCTGACAGTGCAGCACTCCCTCAGTACTGACACTCTGACAGTGCAGCACTCCCTCAGTACTGATCCTCTGACAGTGCAGCACTCTCTCAGTACTGACCCTCTTACAGTGCAGGACTCCCTCAGTACTGACCATCTGACAGTGCAGCACTCCCTCAGTACTGACCATCTGACTGTGCAGCTCTCCCTCAGTACTGACCCTCTGACAGTGCAGCACTCCCTCAGTACTGACCCTCTGACAGTGCAGCACTCCCTCAGTCCTCACCCGCTGACAGTGCAGCACTCCCTCAGTTCTTAACATCTGACTGTGCAGCACTCCCTCATTACTGACCCGCTGGCAGTGGAGCACTCCCTCAGTACTGACCCTCTGACAGTGCAGCACTCCCTCAGCACTGACCCTCTGACAGTGCAGCACTCTCTCAGTACTGACCCTCTGACAGTGCAGCTCTCCCTCAGTACTGACCATCTGACTGTGCATCTCCCCCTCAGTACTTACACTCTGACAGTGCAGCACTCCCTCAGTACTGACCCTCTGACAGTGCAGCTCTCCCTCAGTACTGACCGTCTGACAGTACAGCTCTCCCTCATTACTGACCCTCTGGCAGTGCAGCACTCCCTCAGTATTGACCCTCTGACAGTGCAGCACTCCCTCAGTACTGACCATCGGACAGTGCAGCACTCCCTCAGTACTGGCCCTCTGACAGTGCAGCACTCCCTCAGTACTGACCTGCTGACAGTGCAGCACTCCGTCAGTCCTGACCATCTGACTGTGCAGCTCTCCCTCAGTACTAACCCTCTGACAGTACAGCTCTCCCTCAGTACTGACCCTCTGGCAGTGCAGCACTCCCTCAGTACTGACCCTGTGACAGTGCAGCACTCCCTCAGTACTGACCCTCTGATACTGCAGCATTCCCTCAGTACTGACCCTCTGACAGTGCAGCTCTCCCTCAGTTCTGAACTTCTGACAGTGCAGCACTCCCTCAGTACTGACTCTCAACAGTGCAGCTCTCCCTCAGTACTGACCCTCTGGCAGTGCAGCACTCCGTCAGTACTGACCCTCTGATACTGCAGCATTCCCTCAGTACTGACCCTCAACAGTGCAGCTCTCCCTCAGTACTGACCCTCTGGCAGTGCAGCACTCCGTCAGTACTGACCCTCTGTCAGTGCTGCACTCCCTCAGTACTGACCATCTGACAGTGCAGCACTCCCTCAGTACTGATACTCTGACAGTGCAGCACTCTCTCAGTACTGACCCTCTTACAGTGCAGCACTCCCTCAGTACTGACCATCTGACAGTGCAGCACTCCCTCAGTACTGACCATCTGACTGTGCAGCTCTCCCTCAGTACTGACCCTCTGACAGTGCAGCACTCCCTCAGTACTGACCCTCTGACAGTGCAGCACTCCCTCAGTCCTCACCCGCTGACAGTGCAGCACTCCCTCAGTTCTTAACATCTGACTGTGCAGCACTCCCTCATTACTGACCCGCTGGCAGTGCAGCACTCCCTCAGTACTGACCATCTGACTGTGCAGCACTCCCTCAGTACTGACCTACTGACAGTGCAGCACTCCCTCAGTCCTGACCCTCTGACAGTGCAGCACTCCCTCAGCACTGACCCTCTGACAGTGCAGCACTCTCTCAGTACTGACCCTCTGACAGTGCAGCTCTCCCTCAGTACTGACCATCTGACTGTGCATCTCCCCCTCAGTACTTACACTCTGACAGTGCAGCACTCCCTCAGTACTGACCCTCTGACAGTGCAGCTCTCCCTCAGTACTGACCGTCTGACAGTACAGCTCTCCCTCATTACTGACCCTCTGGCAGTGCAGCACTCCCTCAGTATTGACGCTCTGACAGTGCAGCACTCCCTCAGTACTGACCCTCTGACAGTGCAGCACTCCCTCAGTCCTGACCCTCTGACAGTGCATCACTCCCTCAGCACTGACCCTCTGACAGTGCAGCTCTCCCTCAGTACTGACCATCTGACTGCAGCTCTCCCTCAATACTGACCCTCTGGCAGTGCAGCACTCCCTCAGTACTGACCCTCTGACAGTGCAGCGCTCCCTCAGTACTGACCCTCTAACAGTGCAGCACTCCCTCAGTACTGACCCTCTGGCAGTGCAGCACTCCCTCAGTACTGACCCTCTGACAGTGCAGCGCTCCCTCAGTACTGACCCTCTGATAGTGCAGCACTCCCTCAGTACTGACCCTCTGACAGTGCAGCACTCTCTCAGCACTGACCCTCTGACAGTGCAGCACTCCCTCAGCACTGACCTTCTGGCAGTGCGGCTCTCCCTCAGTACTGACCATCTGACAGTGCAGCTCTCCCGCAGTACTGACCATCTGACAGTGCTGCACTCCCTCAGTACTGACCCTCGGACAGTGCAGCTCTCCCTCAGTACTGACCCTCTGGCATTGCAGCATTTCCTCAGTACTGACCCTCTGACAGTGCAGCACTCCCTCAGTACTGACCCTCTGACAGTGCAGCACTACCTCAGTACTGACCCTCTGACAGTACAGCTCTCCCTCAGTACTGACCCTCTGACAGTGCAGCACTCCCTCAGTACTGACCCTCTGACAGTGCAGCTCTCCCTCAGTACTGACCATCTGACAGTACAGCTCTCCCTCAGTACTGACCCTCTGGCTGTGCAGCACTCCCTCAGTATTGACCCTCTGACAGTGCAGCACTCCCTCAGTACTGACACTCTGACAGTGCAGCACTCCCTCTTTACTGATCCTCTGACAGTGCAGCACTCTCTCAGTACTGTCCCTCTGACAGTGCAGCATTCCCTCAGTACTGACCATCTGACTGTACAGCACTCTCTCAGTACTGACCCTCTGACAGTGCAGCTCTCCCTCAGTACTGACCCTCTGACAGTGCAGCACTCTCTCAGTACTGACCCTCTGACAGTGCAGCACTCCCTCAGTACTGACAATCTGACAGTGCAGCACTCCATCAGTACTTCCACTCTAACAGTGCAACACTCCCTCAGTACTGACCCTCTGACAGTGCAGCACTGTCTCAGTACTGACCCTCCGACAGTGCAGCACTCCCTCAGTACTGACCATCTGACAGTGCAGCACTCTCTCAGTACTGACCCTCTGACAGTGCAGCACTCCCTCAGTACTGACCATCTGACAGTGCAGCCTTCACTCAGTACTGACCCTCTGACAGTGCAGCACTCCCTCAGTACTGACCATCTGACTGTGCAGCTCTCCCTCAGTACTGACCCTCTGGCAGTGCAGCACTCCCTCAGTACTGACCCTGTGACAGTGCAGCACTCCCTCAGTACTGACCCTCGGACAGTGCAGCACTCCCTCAGTACTGATCCTCTGACAGTGCAGCACTCCCTCAGTACTGACCCTTTGATACTGCAGCATTCCCTCAGTACTGACCCTCTGACAGTGCAGCTCTCCCTCAGTACTGAACTTCTGACAGTGCAGCACTCCCTCAGTACTGACCCTCAACAGTGCAGCTCTCCCTCAGTACTGACCCTCTGGCAGTGCAGCACTCCGTCAGTACTGACCCTCTGTCAGTGCTGCACTCCCTCAGTACTGACCATCTGACAGTGCAGCACTCCCTCAGTACTGACACTCTGACAGTGCAGCACTCCCTCAGTACTGATCCTCTGACAGTGCAGCACTCTCTCAGTACTGACCCTCTTACAGTGCAGCACTCCCTCAGTTCTGACCATCTGACAGTGCAGCACTCCCTCAGTACTGACCATCTGACTGTGCAGCGCTCCCTCAGTACTGACCCTCTGACAGTGCAGCACTCCCTCAGAACTGACCCTCTGACAGTGCAGCACTCCCTCAGTACTCACCCGCTGACAGTGCAGCACTCCCTCAGTTCTTAACTTCTGACTGTGCAGCACTCCCTCAGTACTGACCCGCTGACAGTGCAGCACTCCCTCAGTACTGACCCTCTGACAGTGCAGCACTCCCTCAGTACTCACCCGCTGACAGTGCAGCACTCCCTCAGTTCTTAACTTCTGACTGTGCAGCACTCCCTCAGTACTGACCTACTGACAGTGCAGCACTCCCTCAGTCCTGACCCTCTGACAGTGCAGCACTCCCTCAGCACTGACCCTCTGACAGTGCAGCACTCTCTCAGTACTGACCCTCTGACAGTGCAGCTCTCCCTCAGTACTGACCATCTGACTGTGCAGCTCTCCCTCAGTACTTACCCTCTGACAGTGCAGCACTCCCTCAGTACTGACCCTCTGACAGTGCAGCTCTCCCTCAGTACTGACCCTCTGACAGTACAGCTCTCCCTCATTACTGACCCTCTGGCAGTGCAGCACTCCTTCAGTATTGACCCTCTGGCAGTGCAGCACTCCCTCAGTACTGACCCTCTGACAGTGCAGCACTCCCTCAGTCCTGACACTCGGAGAGTGCATCACTCCCTCAGGACTGACCCTCTGACAGTGCAGCATTCCCTCAGTCCTGACCATCTGACAGTACAGCACTCCCTCAGTACTGACCCTCTGACAGTGCAGCTCTCCCTCAGTACTGACCCTCTGACAGTGCAGCACTCTCTCAGTACTGACCCTCTGACAGTGCAGCACTCCCTCAGTACTGACCATCTGACAGTGCAGCACACCCTCAGTACAGACACTCTGACAGTGCAACACTCCCTCAGTACTGACCCTCTGACAGTGCAGCAAGCTCTCAATACTGACCCTCTGACAGTGCAGCACTCCCTCAGTACTGACCTTCTGACAGTGCAGCACTCTCTCAGTACTGACCCTCTGACAGTGCAGCACTCCCTCAGTACTGACCATCTGACAGTGCAGCCTTCCCTCAGTACTGACCATCTGACAGTGCAGCACTCCCTCAGTACTGACCCTCTGACAGTGCAGCACTCCCTCAGTACTGACCCGCTGACAGTGCAGCACTCCCTCAGTCCTGACCATCTGACTGTGCAGCTCTCCCTCAGTACTGACCCTCTGACAGTACAGCTCTCCCTCAGTACTGACCATCTGGCAGTGCAGCACTCCCTCAGTACTGACCCTCTGACAGTGCAGCACTCCCTCAGTACTGACCCTCTGACAGTGCAGCACTCCCTCAGTACTGACCCTCGGACAGTGCAGCACTCCCTCAGTACTGACCCTCTGACAGTGCAGCGCTCCCTCAGTACTGACCCTCTGACAGTGCAGCATTCCCTCAGTACTGACCCTGTGACAGTGCAGCTCTCCCTCAGTACTGAACTTCTGACAGTGCAGCTCTCCCTCAGTACTGACCCTCAACAGTGTAGATCTCCCTCAGTATTGACCCTCTGACAGTGCAGCATTCCGTCAGTACTGACCCTCTGTCAGTGCTGCACTCCCTCAGTACTGACCATCTGACAGTGCAGCACTCCCTCAGTACTGACACTCTGACAGTGCAGCATTCCCTCAGTACTGATCCTCTGACAGTGCAGCACTCTCTCAGTACTGACCCTCTCACAGTGCAGCTCTCCCTCAGTACTGACCATCTGACTGTGCAGCACTCCCTCAATACTGACCATCTGACAGTGCAGCTCTCCCTCAGTACTGACCGTCTGACAGTGCAGCACTCCCTCAGTACTGATCCTCTGACAGTGCAGCACTCTCTCAGTACTGACCCTCTCACAGTGCAGCACTCCCTCAGTACTTACCATCTGACTGTGCAGCACTCCCTCCGTACTGACCCGCTGACAGTGCAGCACTCCCTCAGTACTGACCATCTGACTGTGCAGCACTCCCTCAGTACTGACCCTCTGACAGTACAGCTCTCCCTCAGTACTGACCCTCTCACAGTGCAGCACTCCCTCAGTACTGACCCTCTGACAGTACAGCTCTCCCTCATTACTGACCCTCTGGCAGTGCAGCACTCCCTCAGTATTGACCCTCTGGCAGTGCAGCACTCCCTCAGTACTGACCCTCTGACAGTGCAGCACTCCCTCAGTCTTGACCCTCGGAGAGTGCATCACTCCCTCAGGACTGACCCTCTGACAGTGCAGCATTCCCTAAGTACTGACCATCTGACAGTACAGCACTCCTTCAGTACTGACCCTCTGACAGTGCAGCTCTCCCTCAGTACTGACCCTCTGACAGTGCAGCACTCTCTCAGTACTGACCCTCTGACAGTGCAGCACTCCCTCAGTACTGACCATCTGACAGTGCAGCACACCCTCAGTACTGACACTCTGACAGTGCAACACTCCCTCAGTACTGACCCTCTGACAGTGCAGCAAGCTCTCAGTACTGACCCTCTGACAGTGCAGCACTCCCTCAGTACTGACCTTCTGACAGTGCAGCACTCTCTCAGTACTGACCCTCTGACAGTGCAGCACTCCCTCAGTACTGACCATCTGACAGTGCAGCCTTCCCTCAGTACTGACCCTCTGACAGTGCAGCACTCCCTCAGTACTGACCCTCTGACAGTGCAGCACTCCCTCAGTACTGACCCGCTGACAGTGCAACACTCCCTCAGTCCTGACCATCTGACTGTGCAGCTCTCCCTCAGTACTGACCCTCTGACAGTACAGCTCTCCCTCAGTACTGACCATCTGGCAGTGCAGCACTCCCTCAGTACTGACCCTCTGACAGTGCAGCACTCCCTCAGTACTGACCCTCGGACAGTGCAGCACTCCCTCAGTACTGACCCTCTGACAGTGCAGCGCTCCCTCAGTACTGACCCTCTGACAGTGCAGCATTCCCTCAGTACTGACCCTGTGACAGTGCAGCTCTCCCTCAGTACTGAACTTCTGACAGTGCAGCTCTCCCTCAGTACTGACCCTCAACAGTGTAGCTCTCCCTCAGTATTGACCCTCTGACAGTGCAGCATTCCGTCAGTACTGACCCTCTGTCAGTGCTGCACTCCCTCAGTACTGACCATCTGACAGTGCAGCACTCCCTCAGTACTGACACTCTGACAGTGCAGCATTCCCTCAGTACTGATCCTCTGACAGTGCAGCACTCTCTCAGTACTGACCCTCTCACAGTGCAGCACTCCCTCAGTACTGACCATCTGACTGTGCAGCACTCCCTCAATACTGACCATCTGACAGTGCAGCTCTCCCTCAGTACTGACCCTCTGACAGTGCAGCACTCCCTCAGTACTGATCCTCTGACAGTGCAGCACTCTCTCAGTACTGACCCTCTCACAGTGCAGCACTCCCTCAGTACTTACCATCTGACTGTGCAGCACTCACTCCGTACTGACCCGCTGACAGTGCAGCACTCCCTCAGTACTGACCATCTGACTGTGCAGCACTCCCTCAGTTCTGACCTTCTGACAGTGCAGCACTCCCTCAGTCCTGACCCTCTGACAGTGCAGCACTCCCTCAGCACTGATCCTCTGACAGTGCAGCACTCTCTCAGTACTGACCCTCTGACAGTGCAGCTATCCCTCAGTACTGACCATCTGACAGTGCAGCACTCCCTCAGTACTGACCATCTGACAGTGCAGCATTCTCTCAGTACTGACACTCTGACAGTGCAGCACTCCCTCAGTAGTGACCATCTGGCAGTGCAGCATTCTCTCAGTACTGACCCTCTGCCAGTGCAGCTCTCCCTCAGTACTGACCCTCTGATAGTACAGCTCTCCCTCAGTACTGACACTCTGGCAGTGCAGCACTCCCTCAGTACTGACCCTCTGACAGTGCAGCACTCCCTCAGTACTGACCCTCGGACAGTGCAGCACTCCCTCAGTCCTGACCCGCGGAGAGTGCAGCACTCCCTCAGGACTGACCCTCTGACAGTGCAGCATTCCCTAAGTACTGACCATTTGACAGTACAGCACTCCCTCAGTACTGACCCTCTGACAGTGCAGCTCTCCCTCAGTACTGACACTCTGACAGTGCAGCACTCTCTCAGTACTGACCCTCTGACAGTGCAGCACTCCCTCAGTACTGACCATCTGACAGTGCAGCACTCCCTCAGTACTGACACTCTGACAGTGCAACACTCCCTCAGTACTGACCCTCTGACAGTGCAGCACTCTCTCAGTACTGACCCTCTGACAGTGCAGCACTCCCTCAGTACTGACCATCTGACAGTGCAGCACTCTCTCAGTACTGACCCTCTGACAGTGCAGCACTCCCTCAGTACTGACCATCTGACAGTGCAGCCTTCCCTCAGTACTGACCCTCTGACAGTGCAGCACTCCCTCAGTACTGACCCTCTGACAGTGCGGCACTCCCTCAGTACTGACCCGCTGACAGTGCAGCACTCCCTCACTCCTGTCCATCTGACTGTGCAGCTCTCCCTCAGTACTGACCCTCTGACAGTACAGCTCTCCCTCAGTACTGACCCTCTGGCAGTGCAGCACTCCCTCAGTACTGACCCTCTGACAGTGCAGCACTCCCTCAGTACTGACCCTCGGACAGTGCAGCACTCCCTCAGTACTGACCCTCTGACAGTGCAGCGCTCCCTCAGTACTGACCCTCTGACAGTGCAGCATTCCCTCAGTACTGACCCTGTGACAGTGCAGCTCTCCCTCAGTACTGAACTTCTGACAGTGCAGCTCTCCCTCATTACTGACCCTCAACAGTGTAGCTCTCCCTCAGTATTGACCCTCTGACAGTGCAGCATTCCGTCAGTACTGACCCTCTGTCAGTGCTGCACTACCTCAGTACTGACCATCTGACAGTGCAGCACTCCCTCAGTACTGACACTCTGACAGTGCAGCATTCCCTCAGTACTGATCCTCTGACAGTGCAGCACTCTCTCAGTACTGACCCTCTCACAGTGCAGCACTCCCTCAGGACTGACAATCTGACTGTGCAGCACTCCCTCAGTACTGACCATCTGACAGTGCAGCTCTCCCTCAGTACTGACCCTCTGACAGTGCAGCACTCCCTCAGTACTGATCCTCTGACAGTGCAGCACTCTCTCAGTACTGACCCTCTCACAGTGCAGCACTCCCTCAGTACTTACCATCTGACTGTGCAGCACTCCCTCCGTACTGACCCGCTAACAGTGCAGCACTCCCTCAGTACTGACCATCTGACTGTGCAGCACTCCCTCAGTACTGACCTTCTGACAGTGCAGCACTCCCTCAGTCCTGACCCTCTGACAGTGCAGCACTCCCTCAGCACTGATCCTCTGACAGTGCAGCACTCTCTCAGTACTGACCCTCTGACAGTGCAGCTATCACTCAGTACTGACCATCTGACAGTGCAGCGTTCTCTCAGTACTGACTCTCTGACAGTGCAGCACTCCCTCAGTACTGACCATCTGACAGTGCAGCATTCTCTCAGTACTGACCCTCTGCCAGTGCAGCTCTCCCTCAGTACTGACCCTCTGACAGTATAGCACTCCCTCAGTACTGACACTCTGGCAGTGCAGCACTCCCTCAGTACTGACCCTCTGACAGTGCAGCACTCCCTCAGTACTGACCCTCGGACAGTGCAGCACTCGCTCAGTACTGACCCTCTGACAGTGCAGCACTCCCTCAGTACTGACCCTCTGACACTGCAGCATTCCCTCAGTACTGACCCTCTGACAGTGCAGCTCTCCCTCAGTACTGAACTTCTGACAGTGCAGCACTCTCTCAGTACTGACCCTCAACAGTGCAGCTCTCCCTCCGTACTGACCCTCTGACAGAGCAGCACTCCCTCAGTACTGACCCTCAACAGTGCAGCTCTCCCTCAGTACTGACCCTCTGGCAGTGCAGCACTCCGTCAGTACTGACACTCTGACAGTGCAGCACTCCCTCAGTACTGATCCTCTGACAGTACAGCACTCTCTCAGTACTGACCCTCTTACAGTGCAGCACTCCCTCAGTACTGACCATCTGACAGTGCAGCACTCCCTCAGTACTGACCATCTGACTGTGCAGCTCTCCCTCAATACTGACCCTCTGACAGTGCAGCACTCCCTCAGTACTGACCCTCTGACAGTGCAGCACTCCCTCAGTACTCACCCGCTGACAGTGCAGCACTCCCTCAGTTCTTAACATCTGACTGTGCAGCACTCCCTCAGAACTGACCCGCTGGCAGTGCAGCACTCCCTCAGTACTGACCATCTGACTGTGCAGCACTCCCTCAGTTTTGACCTACTGACAGTGCAGCACTCCCTCAGTCCTGACCCTCTGACAGTGCAGCACTCCCTCCGCACAGACCCTCTGACAGTACAGCACTCTCTCAGTACTGACCCTCTGACAGTGCAGCTCTCCCTCAGTACTGACCATCTGACTGTGCAGATCTCGCTCAGTACTGACCCTCTGACAGTGCAGCACGCCCTCAGTACTGAGCCTCTGACAGTGCAGCTCTCAATCAGTACTGATCCTCTGACAGTACAGCTCTCCCTCATTACTGACCCTCTGGCAGTGCAGCACTCCCTCAGTATTGACCCTCTGACAGTGCAGCACTCCCTCAGTACTGACCCTCTGACAGTGCAGCACTCCCTCAGTCCTGACCCTCGGAGAGTGCAGCACTCCCTCAGAACTGACCCTCTGGCAGTGCAGCATTCCCTCAGTACTGACCATCTGACAGTACAGCACTCCCTCAGTACTGACCCTCTGACAGTGCAGCTCTCCCTCAGTACTGACCCTCTGACAGTGCAACACTCCCTCAGTACTGACCCTCTCACAGTGCAGCACTCTCTCAGTACTGACCCACTGACAGTGCAGCACTCCCTCAGTACTGACCATCTGACAGTGCAGCACTCTCTCAGTACTGACCCTCTGACAGTGCAGCACTCCCTCAGTACTGTCCATCTGACAGTGCAGCCTTCCCTCAGTACTGACCCTCTGACAGTGCAGCACTCCCTCAGTACTGACCCTCTGAATGTGCAGCACTCCCTCAGTACTGACCCGCTGAGAGTGCAGCACTCCCTCAGTCCTGACCATCTGACTGTGCAGCTCTCCCTCAGTACTGACCCTCTGACAGTACAGCTCTCCCTCAGTACTGACCCTCTGGCAGTGCAGCACTCCCTCAGTACTGACCCTATGGCAGTGCAGCACTCCCTCAGTACTGACCCTCGGACAGTGCAGCACTCCCTCAGTACTGACGCTCTGACAGTGCAGCACTCACTCAGTACTGACCCTCTGACAGTGCAGCATTCCCTCAGTACTGACCCTCTGACAGTGCAGCTCTCCCTCAGTACTGAACTTCTGACAGTGCAGCTCTCCCTCAGTACTGACCCTCAACAGTGCAGCTCTCCCTCAGTATTGACCCTCTGACAGTGCAGCACTCCGTCAGTACTGACCCTCTGTCAGTGCTGCACTCCCTCAGTACTGACCATCTGACAGTGCAGCACTCCCTCAGGACTGATCCTCTGACAGTGCAGCACTCTCGCAGTACTGACCCTCTCACCGTGCAGCACTCCCTCAGTACTGACCATCTGACTGTGCAGCACTCCCTCAGTACTGACCATCTGACAGTGCAGCTCTCCCTCAGTACTGACCCTCTGACAGTGCAGCAGTCCCTCAGTACTGACCCTCTGACAGTGCAGCACTCCCTCAGTACTCACCCGCTGACAGTGCAGCACTCCCTCAGTACTTACCATCTGACTGTGCAGCACTCCCTCCGTACTGACCCGCTGACAGTGCAGCACTCCCTCAGTACTGACCATCTGACTGTGCAGCACTCCCTCAGTACTGACCTGCTTACAGTGCAGCACTCCCTCAGTCCTGACCCTCTGACAGTGCAGCACTCCCTCAGCACTGACCCTCTGACAGTGCAGCACTCTCTCAGTACTGACACTCTGACAGTGCAGCTATCCCTCAGTACTGACCATCTGACAGTGCAGCACTCCCTCAGTACTGACCATCTGACACTGCAGCATTCCCTCAGTACTGACCCTCTGACAGTGCAGCTCTCCCTCAGTACTGAACTTCTGACAGTGCAGCACTCTCTCAGTACTGACCCTCAACAGTGCAGCTCTCCCTCCGTACTGACCCTCTGACAGAGCAGCACTCCCTCAGTACTGACCCTCAACAGTGCAGCTCTCCCTCAGTACTGACCCTCTGGCAGTGCAGCACTCCGTCAGTACTGACACTCTGACAGTGCAGCACTCCCTCAGTACTGATCCTCTGACAGTACAGCACTCTCTCAGTACTGACCCTCTTACAGTGCAGCACTCCCTCAGTACTGACCATCTGACAGTGCAGCACTCCCTCAGTACTGACCATCTGACTGTGCAGCTCTCCCTCAATACTGACCCTCTGACAGTGCAGCACTCCCTCAGTACTGACCCTCTGACAGTGCAGCACTCCCTCAGTACTCACCCGCTGACAGTGCAGCACTCCCTCAGTTCTTAACATCTGACTGTGCAGCACTCCCTCAGAACTGACCCGCTGGCAGTGCAGCACTCCCTCAGTACTGACCATCTGACTGTGCAGCACTCCCTCAGTTTTGACCTACTGACAGTGCAGCACTCCCTCAGTCCTGACCCTCTGACAGTGCAGCACTCCCTCCGCACAGACCCTCTGACAGTACAGCACTCTCTCAGTACTGACCCTCTGACAGTGCAGCTCTCCCTCAGTACTGACCATCTGACTGTGCAGATCTCGCTCAGTACTGACCCTCTGACAGTGCAGCACGCCCTCAGTACTGAGCCTCTGACAGTGCAGCTCTCAATCAGTACTGATCCTCTGACAGTACAGCTCTCCCTCATTACTGACCCTCTGGCAGTGCAGCACTCCCTCAGTATTGACCCTCTGACAGTGCAGCACTCCCTCAGTACTGACCCTCTGACAGTGCAGCACTCCCTCAGTCCTGACCCTCGGAGAGTGCAGCACTCCCTCAGAACTGACCCTCTGGCAGTGCAGCATTCCCTCAGTACTGACCATCTGACAGTACAGCACTCCCTCAGTACTGACCCTCTGACAGTGCAGCTCTCCCTCAGTACTGACCCTCTGACAGTGCAACACTCCCTCAGTACTGACCCTCTCACAGTGCAGCACTCTCTCAGTACTGACCCACTGACAGTGCAGCACTCCCTCAGTACTGACCATCTGACAGTGCAGCACTCTCTCAGTACTGACCCTCTGACAGTGCAGCACTCCCTCAGTACTGTCCATCTGACAGTGCAGCCTTCCCTCAGTACTGACCCTCTGACAGTGCAGCACTCCCTCAGTACTGACCCTCTGAATGTGCAGCACTCCCTCAGTACTGACCCGCTGAGAGTGCAGCACTCCCTCAGTCCTGACCATCTGACTGTGCAGCTCTCCCTCAGTACTGACCCTCTGACAGTACAGCTCTCCCTCAGTACTGACCCTCTGGCAGTGCAGCACTCCCTCAGTACTGACCCTATGGCAGTGCAGCACTCCCTCAGTACTGACCCTCGGACAGTGCAGCACTCCCTCAGTACTGACGCTCTGACAGTGCAGCACTCACTCAGTACTGACCCTCTGACAGTGCAGCATTCCCTCAGTACTGACCCTCTGACAGTGCAGCTCTCCCTCAGTACTGAACTTCTGACAGTGCAGCTCTCCCTCAGTACTGACCCTCAACAGTGCAGCTCTCCCTCAGTATTGACCCTCTGACAGTGCAGCACTCCGTCAGTACTGACCCTCTGTCAGTGCTGCACTCCCTCAGTACTGACCATCTGACAGTGCAGCACTCCCTCAGGACTGATCCTCTGACAGTGCAGCACTCTCGCAGTACTGACCCTCTCACCGTGCAGCACTCCCTCAGTACTGACCATCTGACTGTGCAGCACTCCCTCAGTACTGACCATCTGACAGTGCAGCTCTCCCTCAGTACTGACCCTCTGACAGTGCAGCAGTCCCTCAGTACTGACCCTCTGACAGTGCAGCACTCCCTCAGTACTCACCCGCTGACAGTGCAGCACTCCCTCAGTACTTACCATCTGACTGTGCAGCACTCCCTCCGTACTGACCCGCTGACAGTGCAGCACTCCCTCAGTACTGACCATCTGACTGTGCAGCACTCCCTCAGTACTGACCTGCTTACAGTGCAGCACTCCCTCAGTCCTGACCCTCTGACAGTGCAGCACTCCCTCAGCACTGACCCTCTGACAGTGCAGCACTCTCTCAGTACTGACACTCTGACAGTGCAGCTATCCCTCAGTACTGACCATCTGACAGTGCAGCACTCCCTCAGTACTGACCATCTGACAGTGCAGCATTCTCTCAGTACTGACCCTCTGCCATTGCAGCTCTCCCTCAGTACTGACCCTCTGACAGTACAGCTCTCCCTCAGTACTGACCCTCTGGCAGTGCAGCACTCCCTCAGTACTGACCCTCTGACAGTGCAGCACTCCCTCAGTACTGACACTCGGACAGTGCAGCACTCCCTCAGTACTGACCCTCTGACAGTGCAGCACTCCCTCAGTACTGACCCTCTGACACTGCAGCATTCCCTCAGTACTGACCCTCTGACAGTGCAGCTCTCCCTCAGTACTGACACTCTGACAGTGCGGCACTCCGTCAGTACTGACCCTCTGTCTGTGCTGCACTCCCTCAGTACTGACCATCTGACATTACAGCTCTCCCTCAGTACTGACACTCTTACAGTGCAGCACTCCCTCAGTACTGACACTCTGACAGTGCAACACTCCCTCAGTACTGACCCTCTGACAGTGCAGCACTCTCTCATTACTGACCCTCTGACAGTGCAGCACTCCCTCAGTACTGACCATCTGACAGTGCAGCACTCTCTCAGTACTGACCCTCTGACAGTGCAGCACTCCCTCAGTACTGACCCTCTGTCAGTGCTGCAATCCCTCAGTACTGACCATCTGACAGTGCAGCACACCCTCAGTACTGACACTCTGACAGTGCAGCACTCCCTCAGTACTGATCCTCTGACAGTGGAGCACTCTCTCAGTACTGACCCTCTCACAGTGCAGCACTCCCTCAGTACTGACCATCTGACAGTGCAGCTCTCCCTCAGTACTGACCCTCTGACAGTGCAGCACTCCCTCAGTACTGACCCTCCGACAGTACAGCTCTCCCTCAGTACTGACCCTCTGACAGTGCAGCACTCCCTCAGTACTCACCCTCTGACTGTTCAGCTCTCCCTCAGTACTGACCCTCTGACAGTACAGCTCTCCCTCAGTACTGACCCTCTGGCAGTGCAGCACTCCCTCAGTATTGACCCTCTGACAGTGCAGCACTCCCTCAGTACTGACACTCGGAGAGTGCAGCGCTCCCTCAGTACTGACCCTCTGACAGTGCAGCATTCCCTCAGTACTGACAGTACAGCACTCCCTCAGTACTGACTCTCTGACAGTGCAGCTCTCCCTCATTACTGACCCTCTGACAGTGCAGCACTCTCTCAGTACTGACCCTCTGACAGTGCAGCACTCCCTCAGTCCTGACCATCTGACAGTGCAGCACTCCCTCAGTACTGACCATCTGACTGTGCAGCACTCCCTCAGTACTGACCCTCTGACAGTGCAGCACTCTCTCAGTACTGACCCTCTGACAGTGCAGCACTCCCTCAGTACTGACCATCTGACAGTGCAGCACTCTCTCAGTCCTGACCCTCTGACAGTGCAGTACTCCCACAGTACTGACCATCTGACAGTGCAGCCTTCCCTCAGTACTGACCCTCTGACAGTGCAGCACTCCCTCAGTACTGACCCTCTGACAGTGCAGCACTCCCTCAGTACTGACCCGCTGACAGTGCAGCACTCCCTCAGTCCTGACCATCTGACTGTGCAGCTCTCCCTCAGTACTGACCCTCTGACAGTACAGCTCTTCCTCAGTACTGACCCTCTGGCAGTGCAGCACTCCCTCAGTACTGACCGTCTGACAGTGCAGCACTCCCTCAGTACTGACCCTCGGACAGTGCAGCACTCCCTCAGTACTGACCATCGGACAGTGCAGCACTCCCTCAGTACTGACCCTCTGACACTGCAGCATTCCCTCAGTACTGACCCTCTGACAGTGCAGCTCTCCCTCAGTACTGAACTTCTGACAGTGTAGCACTCCCTCAGTACTGACCCTCAACAGTGCAGCTCTCCCTCAGTACTGACCCTCTGACAGTGCAGCACTCCGTCACTACTGACCCTCTGTCAGTGTTGCACTCCCTCAGTACTGACCATCTGACAGTGCAGCACTCTTTCAGTACTGACACTCTGACAGTGCAGCACTCCCTCAGTACTGATCCTCTGACAGTGCAGCACTCTCTCAGTACTGACCATCTCACAGTGCAGCACTCCCTCAGTACTGACCATCTGACAGTGCAGCTCTCCCTCAAAAATGACCATCTGACAGTGCAGCTCTCCCTCAGTACTGACCCTCTGACACTGCAGCACTCCCTCAGTACTCACCCGCTGACAGTGCAGCACTCCCTCAGTACTTAACATCTGACTGTGCAGCACTCCCTCAGTACTGACACGCTGGCAGTGCAGCACTCCCTCAGTACTGACCATCTGACAGTGCAGCACTCCCTCAGTACTGACCTTCTGACAGTGCAGCACTCCCTCAGTACTGACCCTCTGACAGTGCAGCACTCCCTCAGTACTGACCCTCTGACAGTGCAGCACTCTCTCAGTACTGATCCTCTGACAGTGCAGCACTCCCTCAGTCCTGACATTTTAATGTGCAGCTCTCCCTCAGTACTGACCCTCTGACAGTACAGCTCTCCCTCAGTACTGACCCTCTGGCAGTGCAGCACTCCCTCAGTACTGACCCTCTGACAGTGCAGCATTCCCTCAGTACTGACCATCTGACAGTACAGCACTCCCTCAGTACTGACCCTCTGACAGTGCAGCTCTCCCTCAGTACTGACCATCTGACAGTGCAGCACTCTCTCAGTACTGACCCTCTGACAGTGCAGCACTCCCTCAGTACTGACCATCTGACAGTGCAGCACTCCCTCAGTACTGACACTCTGACAGTGAAACACCCCCTCAGTATTGACCCTCTGACAGTGCAGCACTCTCTCAGTACTGACCATCTGACAGTGCAGCACTCTCTCAGTACTGATCCTCTGAAAGTGCAGCACTCCCTCAGTACTGACCCGCTGACAGTGCAGCACTCCCTCAGTCCTGACCATCTGACTGTGCAGCTCTCCCTCAGTACTGACCCTCTGACAGTACAGCTCTCCCTCAGTACTGACACTCTGGCAGTGCAGCACTCCCTCAGTACTGACCCTCTGACAGTGCAGCACTCCCTCAGTACTGACCCTCGGACAGTGCAGCACTCCCTCAGTACTGACCCTCTGACAGTGCAGCACTCCCTCAGTACTGACCCTCTGACAGTGCAGCATTCCATCAGTACTGACCCTCTGACACTGCAGCATTCCCTCAGTACTGACCCTCTGACAGTGCAGCTCTCGCTCAGTACTGAACCTCTGACAGTGCGGCACTCCGTCAGTACTGACCCTCTGTCAGTGCTGCACTCCCTCAGTACTGACCATCTGACAGTAAAGCTCTCCCTCAGTACTGACACTCTTACAGTGCAGCACTCCCTCAGTACTGACACTCTGACAGTGCAACACTCCCTCAGTACTGACACTCTGACAGTGCAGCACTCTCTCAGTACTGACCCTCTGACAGTGCAGCACTCCCTCAGTACTGACCATCTGACAGTGCAGCACTCTCTCAGTACTGACCCTCTGACAGTGCAGCACTCCCTCAGTACTGACCCTCTGTCTGTGCTGCACTCCCTCAGTCCTGACCATCTGACAGTGCAGCACTCCCTCAGTACTGATCCTCTGACAGTGGAGCACTCTCTCAGTACTGACCCTTTAACAGTGCAGCACTCCCTCAGTACTGACCATCTGACAGTGCAGCACTCCCTCAGTACTGACCATCTGACAGTGCAGCTCTCCCTCAGTACTGACCCTCTGACAGTGCAGCATTCCCTCAGTACTGACCCTCCGACAGTACAGCTCTCCCTCAGTACTGACCCTCTGACAGTGCAGCACTCCCTCAGTACTCACCCTCTGACAGTGCAGCTCACCCTCAGTACTGACCCTCTGACAGTACAGCTCTCCCTCAGTACTGACCCTCTGGCAGTGCAGCACTCCCTCAGTATTGACCCTCTGACAGTGCAGCACTCCCTCAGTACTGAACCTCTGACAGTGCAGCACTCCCTCAGTACTGACCCTCGGAGAGTGCAGCGCTCCCTCAGTACTGACCCTCTGACAGTGCAGCATTCCCTCAGTACTGAGAGTACAGCACTTCCTCAGTACTGCCCCTCTGACAGTGCAGCTCTCCCTCAGTACTGACCCTCTGACAGTGCAGCACTCTCTCAGTACTGACCCTCTGACAGTGCAGCACTCCCTCAGTCCTGACCATCTGACTGTGCAGCACTCCCTCAGTACTGACCCTCTGACAGTGCAGCACTCTCTCAGTACTGACCCTCTGACAGTGCAGCACTCCCTCAGTACTGACCATCTGACAGTGCAGCACTCTCTTAGTACTGACCCTCTGACAGTGCAGTACTCCCACAGTACTGACCATCTGACAGTGCAGCCTTCCCTCAGTACTGACCCTCTGACAGTGCAGCACTCCCTCAGTACTGACCCTCTGACAGTGCAGCACTCCCTCAGTACTGACCCGCTGAGAGTGCAGCACTCCCTCAGTCCTGACCATCTGACTGTGCAGCTCTCCCTCAGTACTGACCCTCTGACAGTACAGCTCTCCCTCAGTACTGACCCTCTGGCAGTGCAGCACTCCCTCAGTACTGACCCTCTGACAGTGCAGCACTCCCTCAGTACTGACCCTCGGACAGTGCAGCACTCCCTCAGTACTGACCCTCTGACAGTGCAGCACTCCCTCAGTACTGACCCTCTGACACTGCAGCATTCCCTCAGTATTGACCCTCTGACAGTGCAGCTCTCCCTCAGTACTGAACTTCTGACAGTGCAGCACTCCCTCAGTACTGACCCTCAACAGTGCAGCTCTCCCTCAGTACTGACCATCTGACAGTGCAGCACTCCCTCAGTACTGACACTCTGACAGTGCAGCACTCCCTCAGTACTGATCCTCTGACAGTGCAGCACTCTCTCAGTACTGACCCTCTCACAGTGCAGCACTCCCTCAGTACTGACCATCAGACAGTGCAGCACTCCCTCAGTACTGACCATCTGACAGTGCAGCTCTCCCTCAGTACTGACCCCCTGACAGTGCAGCACTCCCTCAGTACTGACCCTCTGACACTGCAGCACTCCCTCAGTACTCACCCGCTGACAGTGGAGCACTCCCTCAGTACTTAACATCTGACTGTGCAGCACTCCCTCAGTACTGACCCGCTGGCAGTGCAGCACTCCCTCAGTACTGACCATCTGACTGTGCAGCACTCCCTCAGTCCTGACCCTCTGACAGTGCAGCACTCCCTCAGTACTGACCCTCTGACAGTGCAGCACTCTCTCAGTACTGATCCTCTGACAGTGCAGCACTCCCTCAGTCCTGACATTTTAATGTGCAGCTCTCCCTCAGTACTGACCCTCTGATAGTACAGCTCTCCCTCAGTACTGACCCTCTGGCAGTGCAGCACTCCCTCAGTACTGACCCTCTGACAGTGCAGCACTCCCTCAGTTCTGACCCTCGGAGAGTGCAGCACTCCCTCAGTACTAAACCTCTGACAGTGCAGCATTCCCTCAGTACTGACCATCTGACAGTCCAGCACTCCCTCAGTACTGACCCTCTGACAGTGCAGCTCTCCCTCAGTACTGACCATCTGACAGTGCAGCTCTCTCTCAGTACTGACCCTCTGACAGTGCAGCACTCCCTCAGTACTGACCATCTGACAGTGCAGCACTCCCTCAGTACTGACACTCTGACAGTGAAACACTCCCTCAGTACTGACCCTCTGACAGTGCAGCACTCTCTCAGTACTGACCCTCTGACAGTGCAGCACTCCGTCACTACTGACCCTCTGTCAGTGCTGCACTCCCTCAGTACTGACACTCTGACAGTGAAACACTCCCTCAGTATTGACCCTCTGACAGTGCAGCACTTTCTCAGTACTGACCATCTGACAGTGCAGCACTCTCTCAGTACTGACCCTCTGACAGTGCAGCACTCCCTCAGTACTGACCATCTGACAGTGCTGCCTTCCCTCAGTACTGACCCTCTGACAGTGCAGCACTCCCTCAGTACTGACCCTCTGAAAGTACAGCACTCCCTCAGTACTGACCCGCTGACAGTGCAGCACTCCCTCAGTCCTGACCATCTGACTGTGCAGCTCTCCCTCAGTACTGACCCTCTGACAGTACAGCTCTCCCTCAGTACTGACACTCTGGCAGTGCAGCACTCCCTCAGTACTGACCCTCTGACAGTGCAGCACTCCCTCAGTACTGACCCTCGGACAGTGCAGCACTCCATCAGTACTGACCCTCTGACAGTGCAGCACTCCCTCAGTACTGTCCCTCTGACAGTGCAGCATTCCATCTGTACTGACCCTCTGACACTGCAGCATTCCCTCAGTACTGACCCTCTGACAGTGCAGCTCTCCCTCAGTACTGACCCTCTGACAGTGCGGCACTCCCTCAGTACTGACCCTCTGTCAGTGCTGCACTCCCTCAGTACTGACCATCTGACAGTACAGCTCTCCCTCAGTACTGACACTCTGACAGTGCAACACTCCCTCAGTACTGACCCTCTGACAGTGCAGCACTCCCTCAGTACTGACCATCTGACAGTGCAGCACTCTCTCAGTACTGACCCTCAGACAGTGCAGCACTCCCTCAGTACTGACCCTCTGTCAGTGCTGCACTCCCTCAGTCCTGACCATCTGACAGTGCAGCACTCCCTCAGTACTGACACTCTGACAGTGCAGCACTCTCTCAGTACTGACCATCTGACAGTGCAGCTCTCCCTCAGTACTGACCCTCTGACAGTGCAGCACTCCCTCAGTACTGTCCCTCCGACAGTACAGCTCTCCCTCAGTACTGATCCTATGACAGTGGAGCACTCTCTCAGTACTGACCCTTTCACAGTGCAGCACTCCCTCAGTACTGACCATCTGACAGTGCAGCACTCCCTCAGTACTGACCATCTGACAGTGCAGCTCTCCCTCAGTACTGACCCTCTGACAGTGCAGCACTCCCTCCGTACTGTCCCTCCGACAGTACAGCTCTCCCTCAGTACTGACCCTCTGACAGTGCAGCACTCCCTCAGTACTCACCCTCTGACAGTGCAGCTCTCCCTCAGTACTGACCCTCTGACAGTACAGCTCTCCCTCAGTACTGACCCTCTGGCAGTGCAGCACTCCCTCAGTATTGACCCTCTGACAGTGCAGCACTCCCTCAGTACTGACCCTCTGACAGTGCAGCACTCCCTCAGTACTGACCCTCGGAGAGTGCAGCGCTCCCTCAGTACTGACCCTCTGACAGTGCAGCATTCCCTCAGTACTGACAGTACAGCACTTCCTCAGTACTGACCCTCTGACAGTGCAGCTCTCCCTCAGTACTGACCCTCTGACAGTGCAGCACTCTCTCAGTACTGACCCTCTGACAGTGCAGCTCTCCCTCAGTACTGACCATCTGACAGTGCAGCACTCTCTCAGTACTGACCCTCTGACAGTGCAGTACTCCCACAGTTCTGACCCTCTGACAGTGCAGCCTTCCCTCAGTACTGACCCTCTGACAGTGCAGCACTCCCTCAGTACTGACCCTCTGACAGTGCAGCACTCCCTCAGTACTGACCCGCTGACAGTGCAGCACTCCCTCAGTCCTGACCATCTGACTGTGCAGCTCTCCCTCAGTACTGACCCTCTGACAGTACAGCTCTCCCTCAGTACTGACCATCTGGCAGTGCAGCACTCCCTCAGTACTGACCCTCTGACAGTGCAGCACTCCCTCAGTACTGACCTTCGGACAGTGCAGCACTCCCTCAGTACTGACCCTCTGACAGTGCAGCACTCCCTCAGTACTGACCCTCTGACACTGCAGCATTCCCTCAGTACTCACCCGCTGACAGTGCAGCACTCCCTCAGTACTGACCATCTGACTGTGCAGCACTCCCTCAGTACTGACCTTCAGACAGTGCAGCACTCCCTCAGTCCTGAACCTCTGACAGTGCAGCACTCCCTCAGCACTGACCCTCTGACAGTGCAGCACTCTCTCAGCACTGACCCTCTGACAGTGCAGCTCTCCCTCAGTACTGACCATCTTACTGTGCAGCTCTCCCTCAGTACTGACCCTCTGACAGTGCAGCACTCCCTCAGTACTGACCCTCTGACAGTGCAGCTCTCCCTCAGTACTGACCCTCTGACAGTACAGCTCTCCCTCAGTACTGACCCTCTGGCAGTGCAAGCACTCCCTCAGTATTGACCCTCTGACAGTGCAGCACTCCCTCAATACTGACCGTCTGACAGTGCAGCACTCCCTCAGTCCTGACCCTCGGAGAGTGCAGCACTCCCTCAGTACTGACCCTCTGACAGTGCAGCATTCCCTCAGTACTGACCATCTGACAGTACAGCACACCCTCAGTGCTGACCCACTGACAGTGCAGCTCTCCCTCAGTACTGACCCTCTGACAGTGCAGCACTCTCTCAGTACTGACCCTCTGGCAGTGCAGCACTCCCTCAGTACTGACCATCTGACAGTGCAGCACTCCCTCAGTACTGACCCTCTGAAAGTGCAGCACTCCCTCAGTACTGACCCGCTGACAGTGCAGCACTCCCTCAGTCCTGACCATCTGACTGTGCAGCTCTCCCTCAGTACTGACCCTCTGACAGTACAGCTCTCCCTCAGTACTGACCCTCTGGCAGTGCAGCATCCCTCAGTACTGACCCTCTGACAGTGCAGCACTCTCTCAGTACTGACCCTCTGACAGTGCAGCACTCCCTCAGTACTGACCCTCTGACAGTGCAGCTCTCCCTCAGTACTGACCATCTGACAGTGCAGCACTCCCTCAGTACTGACCCTCTGACACTGCAGCACTCCCTCAGTACTCACCCGCTGACAGTGCAGCACTCCCTCAGTACTTAACATCTGACTGTGCAGCACTCCCTCAGTACTGACCCGCTGGCAGTGCAGCACTCCCTCAGTACTGACCATCTGACTGTGCAGCACTCCCTCAGTCCTGACCCTCTGACAGTGCAGCACTCCCTCAGTACTGACCCTCTGACAGTGCAGCACTCTCTCAGTACTGATCCTCTGACAGTGCAGCACTCCCTCAGTCCTGACATTTTAATGTGCAGCTCTCCCTCAGTACTGACCCTCTGATAGTACAGCTCTCCCTCAGTACTGACCCTCTGGCAGTGCAGCACTCCCTCAGTACTGACCCTCTGACAGTGCAGCACTCCCTCAGTTCTGACCCTCGGAGAGTGCAGCACTCCCTCAGTACTAAACCTCTGACAGTGCAGCATTCCCTCAGTACTGACCATCTGACAGTCCAGCACTCCCTCAGTACTGACCCTCTGACAGTGCAGCTCTCCCTCAGTACTGACCATCTGACAGTGCAGCTCTCTCTCAGTACTGACCCTCTGACAGTGCAGCACTCCCTCAGTACTGACCATCTGACAGTGCAGCACTCCCTCAGTACTGACACTCTGACAGTGAAACACTCCCTCAGTACTGACCCTCTGACAGTGCAGCACTCTCTCAGTACTGACCCTCTGACAGTGCAGCACTCCGTCACTACTGACCCTCTGTCAGTGCTGCACTCCCTCAGTACTGACACTCTGACAGTGAAACACTCCCTCAGTATTGACCCTCTGACAGTGCAGCACTTTCTCAGTACTGACCATCTGACAGTGCAGCACTCTCTCAGTACTGACCCTCTGACAGTGCAGCACTCCCTCAGTACTGACCATCTGACAGTGCTGCCTTCCCTCAGTACTGACCCTCTGACAGTGCAGCACTCCCTCAGTACTGACCCTCTGAAAGTGCAGCACTCCCTCAGTACTGACCCGCTGACAGTGCAGCACTCCCTCAGTCCTGACCATCTGACTGTGCAGCTCTCCCTCAGTACTGACCCTCTGACAGTACAGCTCTCCCTCAGTACTGACACTCTGGCAGTGCAGCACTCCCTCAGTACTGACCCTCTGACAGTGCAGCACTCCCTCAGTACTGACCCTCGGACAGTGCAGCACTCCATCAGTACTGACCCTCTGACAGTGCAGCACTCCCTCAGTACTGTCCCTCTGACAGTGCAGCATTCCATCTGTACTGACCCTCTGACACTGCAGCATTCCCTCAGTACTGACCCTCTGACAGTGCAGCTCTCCCTCAGTACTGACCCTCTGACAGTGCGGCACTCCCTCAGTACTGACCCTCTGTCAGTGCTGCACTCCCTCAGTACTGACCATCTGACAGTACAGCTCTCCCTCAGTACTGACACTCTGACAGTGCAACACTCCCTCAGTACTGACCCTCTGACAGTGCAGCACTCCCTCAGTACTGACCATCTGACAGTGCAGCACTCTCTCAGTACTGACCCTCAGACAGTGCAGCACTCCCTCAGTACTGACCCTCTGTCAGTGCTGCACTCCCTCAGTCCTGACCATCTGACAGTGCAGCACTCCCTCAGTACTGACACTCTGACAGTGCAGCACTCTCTCAGTACTGACCATCTGACAGTGCAGCTCTCCCTCAGTACTGACCCTCTGACAGTGCAGCACTCCCTCAGTACTGTCCCTCCGACAGTACAGCTCTCCCTCAGTACTGATCCTATGACAGTGGAGCACTCTCTCAGTACTGACCCTTTCACAGTGCAGCACTCCCTCAGTACTGACCATCTGACAGTGCAGCACTCCCTCAGTACTGACCATCTGACAGTGCAGCTCTCCCTCAGTACTGACCCTCTGACAGTGCAGCACTCCCTCCGTACTGTCCCTCCGACAGTACAGCTCTCCCTCAGTACTGACCCTCTGACAGTGCAGCACTCCCTCAGTACTCACCCTCTGACAGTGCAGCTCTCCCTCAGTACTGACCCTCTGACAGTACAGCTCTCCCTCAGTACTGACCCTCTGGCAGTGCAGCACTCCCTCAGTATTGACCCTCTGACAGTGCAGCACTCCCTCAGTACTGACCCTCTGACAGTGCAGCACTCCCTCAGTACTGACCCTCGGAGAGTGCAGCGCTCCCTCAGTACTGACCCTCTGACAGTGCAGCATTCCCTCAGTACTGACAGTACAGCACTTCCTCAGTACTGACCCTCTGACAGTGCAGCTCTCCCTCAGTACTGACCCTCTGACAGTGCAGCACTCTCTCAGTACTGACCCTCTGACAGTGCAGCTCTCCCTCAGTACTGACCATCTGACAGTGCAGCACTCTCTCAGTACTGACCCTCTGACAGTGCAGTACTCCCACAGTTCTGACCCTCTGACAGTGCAGCCTTCCCTCAGTACTGACCCTCTGACAGTGCAGCACTCCCTCAGTACTGACCCTCTGACAGTGCAGCACTCCCTCAGTACTGACACGCTGACAGTGCAGCACTCCCTCAGTCCTGACCATCTGACTGTGCAGCTCTCCCTCAGTACTGACCCTCTGACAGTACAGCTCTCCCTCAGTACTGACCCTCTGGCAGTGCAGCACTCCCTCAGTACTGACCCTCTGACAGTGCAGCACTCCCTCAGTACTGACCTTCGGACAGTGCAGCACTCCCTCAGTACTGACCCTCTGACAGTGCAGCACTCCCTCAATACTGACCCTCTGACACTGCAGCATTCCCTCAGTACTCACCCGCTGACAGTGCAGCACTCCCTCAGTACTGACCATCTGACTGTGCAGCACTCCCTCAGTACTGACCTTCAGACAGTGCAGCACTCCCTCAGTCCTGAACCTCTGACAGTGCAGCACTCCCTCAGCACTGACCCTCTGACAGTGCAGCACTCTCTCAGCACTGACCCTCTGACAGTGCAGCTCTCCCTCAGTACTGACCATCTTACTGTGCAGCTCTCCCTCAGTACTGACCCTCTGACAGTGCAGCACTCCCTCAGTACTGACCCTCTGACAGTGCAGCTCTCCCTCAGTACTGACCCTCTGACAGTACAGCTCTCCCTCAGTACTGACCCTCTGGCAGTGCAAGCACTCCCTCAGTATTGACCCTCTGACAGTGCAGCACTCCCTCAGTACTGACCGTCTGACAGTGCAGCACTCCCTCAGTCCTGACCCTCGGAGAGTGCAGCACTCCCTCAGTACTGACCCTCTGACAGTGCAGCATTCCCTCAGTACTGACCATCTGACAGTACAGCACACCCTCAGTGCTGACCCACTGACAGTGCAGCTCTCCCTCAGTACTGACCCTCTGACAGTGCAGCACTCTCTCAGTACTGACCCTCTGGCAGTGCAGCACTCCCTCAGTACTGACCATCTGACAGTGCAGCACTCCCTCAGTACTGACCCTCTGAAAGTGCAGCACTCCCTCAGTACTGACCCGCTGACAGTGCAGCACTCCCTCAGTCCTGACCATCTGACTGTGCAGCTCTCCCTCAGTACTGACCCTCTGACAGTACAGCTCTCCCTCAGTACTGACCCTCTGGCAGTGCAGCATCCCTCAGTACTGACCCTCTGACAGTGCAGCACTCCCTCAGTACTGACCCTCGGACAGTGCAGCACTCCCTCAGTACTGACCCTCTGACAGTGCAGCACTCCCTCAGTACTGACCCTCTGACAGTGCAGCATTCCATCAGTACTGAACCTCTGACAGTGCAGCTCTCCCTCAGTACTGAACTTCTGACAGTGCAGCACTCCCTCAGTACTGACCCTCAACAGTGCAGCTCTGCCTCAGTATTGACCCTCTGACAGTGCAGCACTCCCTCAGTACTGACACTCTGTCAGTGCTGCACTCCCTCAGTGCTGACCATCTGACAGTGCAGCACTCCCTTAGTACTGACACTCTGACAGTGCAGCACTCCCTCAGTACTGATTCTCTGACAGTGCAGCACTCTCTCAGAACTGACCCTCTCACAGTGCAGCACTCCCTCAGTACTGACCATCTGACAGTGTAGCACACCCTCAGTACTGACCATCTGACAGTGCTGCCTTCCCTCAGTACTGACCATCTGACAGTGCAGAACTCCCTCAGTACTGACCCTCTGAAAGTGCAGCACTCCCTCAGTACTGACCCGCTGACAGTGCAGCACTCCCTCAGTCCTGACCATCTGACTGTGCAGCTCTCCCTCAGTACTGACCGTCTGACAGTGCAGCACTCCCTCAATACTGACCCTCTGACAGTGCAGCACTCCCTCAGTACTCACCCGCTGACAGTGCAGCACTCCCTCAGTACTTACCATCTGACAGTGCAGCACTCCCTCAGTACTGACCATCTGACAGTGCAGCACTCTCTCAGTACTGACCCTCTGACAGTGCAGCACTCCCTCAGTACTGACCCTCTGACAGTGCTGCCTTCCCTCAGTACTGACCATCTGACAGTGCAGAACTCCCTCAGTACTGACCCTCTGAAAGTGCAGCACTCCCTCAGTACTGACCCGCTGACAGTGCAGCACTCCCTCAGTCCTGACCATCTGACTGTGCAGCTCTCCCTCAGTACTGACCCTCTGACAGTACAGCTCTCCCTCAGTACTGACACTCTGGCAGTGCAGCACTCCCTCAGTACTGACCCTCTGACAGTGCAGCACTCCCTCAGTACTGACCCTCGGACAGTGCAGCACTCCCTCAGTACTGACCCTCTGACAGTGCAGCACTCCCTCAGTACTGACCCTCTGACAGTGCAGCATTCCATCAGTACTGAACCTCTGACAGTGCAGCTCTCCCTCAGTACTGAACTTCTGACAGTGCAGCACTCCCTCAGTACTGACCCTCAACAGTGCAGCTCTCCCTCAGTATTGACCCTCTGACAGTGCAGCACTCCGTCAGTGCTGAGCCTCTGTCAGTGCTGCATTCCCTCAGTACTGACCATCTGACAGTGCAGCACTCCCTCAGTAGTGACACTCTGACAGTGCAGCACTCCCTCAGTACTGATCCTCTGACAGTGCAGCACTCTCTCAGTACTGACCCTCTCACAGTGCAGCACTCCCTCAGTACTGACCATCTGACAGTGCAGCACTCTCTCAGTACTGACCATCTGACAGTGCAGCACTCTCTCAGTACTGACCCTCTGACAGTGCAGTACTCCCACAGTACTGACCATCTGACAGTGCAGCCTTCCCTCAGTACTGACCCTCTGACAGTGCAGCACTCCCTCAGTACTGACCCGCTGACAGTGCAGCACTCCCTCAGTACTGACCCGCTGACAGTGCAGCACTCCCTCAGTCCTGACCATCTGACTGTGCAGCTCTCCCTCAGTACTGACCCTCTGACAGTACAGCTCTCCCTCAGTACTGACCCTCTGGCAGTGCAACACTCCCTCAGTACTGACCCTCTGACAGTGCAACACTCCCTCAGTACTGACCCTCGGACAGTGCAGCACTCCCTCAGTACTGACCCTCTGACATTGCAGCACTCCCTCAGTACTGACCCTCTGACACTGCAGCATTCCCTCAGTACTGAACATCTGACAGTGCAGCACTCCCTCAGTACTGACCCTCAACAGTGCAGCTCTCCCTCAGTACTGACCCTCTGACAGTCCAGCACTCCGTCACTACTGACCCTCTGTCAGTGCTGCACTCCCTCAGTACTGACCATCTGACAGTGCAGCACTCCCTCAGTACTGACACTCTGACAGTGCAGCACTCCCTCAGTACTGATCCTCTGACAGTGCAGCACTCTCCAGTACTGACCCTCTCACAGTGCAGCACTCCCTCAGTACTGACCATCTGACAGTGCAGCACTCCCTCAGTACTGACCATCTGACAGTGCAGCTCTCCCTCAGTACTGACCCTCTGACAGTGCAGCACTCCCTCAGTTCTGACCCTCTGACACTGCAGCACACCCTCAGTACTCACCCGCTGACAGTGCAGCACTCCCTCAGTACTTAACATCTGACTGTGCAGCACTCCCTCAGTACTGACCCGCTGGCAGTGCAGCACTCCCTCAGTACTGACCATCTGACTGTGCAGCACTCCCTCAGTACTGACCTTCAGACAGTGCAGCACTCCCTCAGTCCTGAACCTCTGACAGTGCAGCACTCCCTCAGCACTGACCCTCTGACAGTGCAGCACTCTCTCAGCACTGACCCTCTGACAGTGCAGCTCTCCCTCAGTACTGACCATCTGACTGTGCAGCTCTCCCTCAGTACTGACCCTCTGACAGTGCAGCACTCCCTCAGTACTGACCCTCTGACAGTGCAGCACTCTCTCAGAACTGACCCTCTCACAGTGCAGCACTCCCTCAGTACTGACCATCTGACAGTGCAGCACACCCTCAGTACTGACCATCTGACTGTGCAGCTCTCCCTCAGTACTGACCCTCTGACAGTGCAGCACTCCCTCAATACTGACCCTCTGACAGTGCAGCACTCCCTCAGTACTCACCCGCTGACAGTGCAGCACTCCCTCAGTACTTACCATCTGACTGTGCAGCACTCCCTCAGTACTGACCATCTGACAGTGCAGCACTCTCTCAGTACTGACCCTCTGACAGTGCAGCACTCCCTCAGTACTGACCATCTGACAGTGCTGCCTTCCCTCAGTACTGACCCTCTGACAGTGCAGAACTCCCTCAGTACTGACCCTCTGAAAGTGCAGCACTCCCTCAGTACTGACCCGCTGACAGTGCAGCACTCCCTCAGTCCTGACCATCTGACTGTGCAGCTCTCCCTCAGTACTGACCCTCTGACAGTACAGCTCTCCCTCAGTACTGACACTCTGGCAGTGCAGCACTCCCTCAGTACTGACCCTCTGACAGTGCAGCACTCCCTCAGTACTGACCCTCGGACAGTGCAGCACTCCCTCAGTACTGACCCTCTGACAGTGCAGCACTCCCTCAGTACTGACCCTCTGACAGTGCAGCATTCCATCAGTACTGAACCTCTGACAGTGCAGCTCTCCCTCAGTACTGAACTTCTGACAGTGCAGCACTCCCTCAGTACTGACCCTCAACAGTGCAGCTCTCCCTCAGTATTGACCCTCTGACAGTGCAGCACTCCGTCAGTGCTGACCCTCTGTCAGTGCTGCATTCCCTCATTACTGACCATCTGACAGTGCAGCACTCCCTCAGTAGTGACACTCTGACAGTGCAGCACTCCCTCAGTACTGATCCTCTGACAGTGCAGCACTCCCTCAGTACTGACCCTCTCACAGTGCAGCACTCCCTCAGTACTGACCATCTGACAGTGCAGCACTCTCTCAGTACTGACCATCTGACAGTGCAGCACTCTCTCAGTACTGACCCTCTGACAGTGCAGTACTCCCACAGTACTGACCATCTGACAGTGCAGCCTTCCGTCAGTACTGACCCTCTGACAGTGCAGCACTCTCTCAGCACTGACCCTCTGACAGTGCAGCTCTCCCTCAGTACTGACCATCTTACTGTGCAGCTCTCCCTCAGTACTGACCCTCTGACAGTGCAGCACTCCCTCAGTACTGACCCTCTGACAGTGCAGCTCTCCCTCAGTACTGACCCTCTGACAGTACAGCTCTCCCTCAGTACTGACCCTCTGGCAGTGCAAGCACTCCCTCAGTATTGACCCTCTGACAGTGCAGCACTCCCTCAGTACTGACCGTCTGACAGTGCAGCACTCCCTCAGTCCTGACCCTCGGAGAGTGCAGCACTCCCTCAGTACTGACCCTCTGACAGTGCAGCATTCCCTCAGTACTGACCATCTGACAGTACAGCACACCCTCAGTGCTGACCCACTGACAGTGCAGCTCTCCCTCAGTACTGACCCTCTGACAGTGCAGCACTCTCTCAGTACTGACCCTCTGGCAGTGCAGCACTCCCTCAGTACTGACCATCTGACAGTGCAGCACTCCCTCAGTACTGACCCTCTGAAAGTGCAGCACTCCCTCAGTACTGACCCGCTGACAGTGCAGCACTCCCTCAGTCCTGACCATCTGACTGTGCAGCTCTCCCTCAGTACTGACCCTCTGACAGTACAGCTCTCCCTCAGTACTGACCCTCTGGCAGTGCAGCATCCCTCAGTACTGACCCTCTGACAGTGCAGCACTCCCTCAGTACTGACCCTCGGACAGTGCAGCACTCCCTCAGTACTGACCCTCTGACAGTGCAGCACTCCCTCAGTACTGACCCTCTGACAGTGCAGCATTCCATCAGTACTGAACCTCTGACAGTGCAGCTCTCCCTCAGTACTGAACTTCTGACAGTGCAGCACTCCCTCAGTACTGACCCTCAACAGTGCAGCTCTGCCTCAGTATTGACCCTCTGACAGTGCAGCACTCCCTCAGTACTGACACTCTGTCAGTGCTGCACTCCCTCAGTGCTGACCATCTGACAGTGCAGCACTCCCTTAGTACTGACACTCTGACAGTGCAGCACTCCCTCAGTACTGATTCTCTGACAGTGCAGCACTCTCTCAGAACTGACCCTCTCACAGTGCAGCACTCCCTCAGTACTGACCATCTGACAGTGTAGCACACCCTCAGTACTGACCATCTGACAGTGCTGCCTTCCCTCAGTACTGACCATCTGACAGTGCAGAACTCCCTCAGTACTGACCCTCTGAAAGTGCAGCACTCCCTCAGTACTGACCCGCTGACAGTGCAGCACTCCCTCAGTCCTGACCATCTGACTGTGCAGCTCTCCCTCAGTACTGACCGTCTGACAGTGCAGCACTCCCTCAATACTGACCCTCTGACAGTGCAGCACTCCCTCAGTACTCACCCGCTGACAGTGCAGCACTCCCTCAGTACTTACCATCTGACAGTGCAGCACTCCCTCAGTACTGACCATCTGACAGTGCAGCACTCTCTCAGTACTGACCCTCTGACAGTGCAGCACTCCCTCAGTACTGACCCTCTGACAGTGCTGCCTTCCCTCAGTACTGACCATCTGACAGTGCAGAACTCCCTCAGTACTGACCCTCTGAAAGTGCAGCACTCCCTCAGTACTGACCCGCTGACAGTGCAGCACTCCCTCAGTCCTGACCATCTGACTGTGCAGCTCTCCCTCAGTACTGACCCTCTGACAGTACAGCTCTCCCTCAGTACTGACACTCTGGCAGTGCAGCACTCCCTCAGTACTGACCCTCTGACAGTGCAGCACTCCCTCAGTACTGACCCTCGGACAGTGCAGCACTCCCTCAGTACTGACCCTCTGACAGTGCAGCACTCCCTCAGTACTGACCCTCTGACAGTGCAGCATTCCATCAGTACTGAACCTCTGACAGTGCAGCTCTCCCTCAGTACTGAACTTCTGACAGTGCAGCACTCCCTCAGTACTGACCCTCAACAGTGCAGCTCTCCCTCAGTATTGACCCTCTGACAGTGCAGCACTCCGTCAGTGCTGAGCCTCTGTCAGTGCTGCATTCCCTCAGTACTGACCATCTGACAGTGCAGCACTCCCTCAGTAGTGACACTCTGACAGTGCAGCACTCCCTCAGTACTGATCCTCTGACAGTGCAGCACTCTCTCAGTACTGACCCTCTCACAGTGCAGCACTCCCTCAGTACTGACCATCTGACAGTGCAGCACTCTCTCAGTACTGACCATCTGACAGTGCAGCACTCTCTCAGTACTGACCCTCTGACAGTGCAGTACTCCCACAGTACTGACCATCTGACAGTGCAGCCTTCCCTCAGTACTGACCCTCTGACAGTGCAGCACTCCCTCAGTACTGACCCGCTGACAGTGCAGCACTCCCTCAGTACTGACCCGCTGACAGTGCAGCACTCCCTCAGTCCTGACCATCTGACTGTGCAGCTCTCCCTCAGTACTGACCCTCTGACAGTACAGCTCTCCCTCAGTACTGACCCTCTGGCAGTGCAACACTCCCTCAGTACTGACCCTCTGACAGTGCAACACTCCCTCAGTACTGACCCTCGGACAGTGCAGCACTCCCTCAGTACTGACCCTCTGACATTGCAGCACTCCCTCAGTACTGACCCTCTGACACTGCAGCATTCCCTCAGTACTGAACATCTGACAGTGCAGCACTCCCTCAGTACTGACCCTCAACAGTGCAGCTCTCCCTCAGTACTGACCCTCTGACAGTCCAGCACTCCGTCACTACTGACCCTCTGTCAGTGCTGCACTCCCTCAGTACTGACCATCTGACAGTGCAGCACTCCCTCAGTACTGACACTCTGACAGTGCAGCACTCCCTCAGTACTGATCCTCTGACAGTGCAGCACTCTCCAGTACTGACCCTCTCACAGTGCAGCACTCCCTCAGTACTGACCATCTGACAGTGCAGCACTCCCTCAGTACTGACCATCTGACAGTGCAGCTCTCCCTCAGTACTGACCCTCTGACAGTGCAGCACTCCCTCAGTTCTGACCCTCTGACACTGCAGCACACCCTCAGTACTCACCCGCTGACAGTGCAGCACTCCCTCAGTACTTAACATCTGACTGTGCAGCACTCCCTCAGTACTGACCCGCTGGCAGTGCAGCACTCCCTCAGTACTGACCATCTGACTGTGCAGCACTCCCTCAGTACTGACCTTCAGACAGTGCAGCACTCCCTCAGTCCTGAACCTCTGACAGTGCAGCACTCCCTCAGCACTGACCCTCTGACAGTGCAGCACTCTCTCAGCACTGACCCTCTGACAGTGCAGCTCTCCCTCAGTACTGACCATCTGACTGTGCAGCTCTCCCTCAGTACTGACCCTCTGACAGTGCAGCACTCCCTCAGTACTGACCCTCTGACAGTGCAGCACTCTCTCAGAACTGACCCTCTCACAGTGCAGCACTCCCTCAGTACTGACCATCTGACAGTGCAGCACACCCTCAGTACTGACCATCTGACTGTGCAGCTCTCCCTCAGTACTGACCCTCTGACAGTGCAGCACTCCCTCAATACTGACCCTCTGACAGTGCAGCACTCCCTCAGTACTCACCCGCTGACAGTGCAGCACTCCCTCAGTACTTACCATCTGACTGTGCAGCACTCCCTCAGTACTGACCATCTGACAGTGCAGCACTCTCTCAGTACTGACCCTCTGACAGTGCAGCACTCCCTCAGTACTGACCATCTGACAGTGCTGCCTTCCCTCAGTACTGACCCTCTGACAGTGCAGAACTCCCTCAGTACTGACCCTCTGAAAGTGCAGCACTCCCTCAGTACTGACCCGCTGACAGTGCAGCACTCCCTCAGTCCTGACCATCTGACTGTGCAGCTCTCCCTCAGTACTGACCCTCTGACAGTACAGCTCTCCCTCAGTACTGACACTCTGGCAGTGCAGCACTCCCTCAGTACTGACCCTCTGACAGTGCAGCACTCCCTCAGTACTGACCCTCGGACAGTGCAGCACTCCCTCAGTACTGACCCTCTGACAGTGCAGCACTCCCTCAGTACTGACCCTCTGACAGTGCAGCATTCCATCAGTACTGAACCTCTGACAGTGCAGCTCTCCCTCAGTACTGAACTTCTGACAGTGCAGCACTCCCTCAGTACTGACCCTCAACAGTGCAGCTCTCCCTCAGTATTGACCCTCTGACAGTGCAGCACTCCGTCAGTGCTGACCCTCTGTCAGTGCTGCATTCCCTCATTACTGACCATCTGACAGTGCAGCACTCCCTCAGTAGTGACACTCTGACAGTGCAGCACTCCCTCAGTACTGATCCTCTGACAGTGCAGCACTCCCTCAGTACTGACCCTCTCACAGTGCAGCACTCCCTCAGTACTGACCATCTGACAGTGCAGCACTCTCTCAGTACTGACCATCTGACAGTGCAGCACTCTCTCAGTACTGACCCTCTGACAGTGCAGTACTCCCACAGTACTGACCATCTGACAGTGCAGCCTTCCGTCAGTACTGACCCTCTGACAGTGCAGCACTCCCTCAGTACTGACCCGCTGACAGTGCAGCACTCCCTCAGTACTGACCCGCTGACAGTGCAGCACTCCCTCAGTCCTGACCATCTGACTGTGCAGCTCTCCCTCAGTACTGACCCTCTGACAGTACAGCTCTCCCTCAGTACTGACCCTCTGGCAGTGCAACACTCCCTCAGTACTGACCCTCTGACAGTGCAGCACTCCCTCAGTACTGACCCTCGGACAGTGCAGCACTCCCTCAGTACTGACCCTCTGACAGTGCAGCACTCCCTCAGTACTGACCCTCTGTCACTGCAGCATTCCCTCAGTACTGACCCTCTGACAGTGCAGCTCTCCCTCAGTACTGAACATCTGACAGTGCAGCACTCCCTCAGTACTGACCCTCAACAGTGCAGCTCTCCCTCAGTACTGACCCTCTGACAGTGCAGCACTCCGTCACCACTGACCCTCTGTCAGTGCTGCACTCCCTCAGTACTGACCATCTGACAGTGCAGCACTCCCTCAGCACTGACACTCTGACAGTGCAGCACTCCCTCAGTACTGATCCTCTGACAGTGCAGCACTCTCCAGTACTGACCCTCTCACACTGCAGCACTCCCTCAGTACTGACCATCTGACAGTGCAGCACTCCCTCAGTACTGACCATCTGACAGTGCAGCTCTCCCTCAGTACTGACCCTCTGACAGTGCAGCACTCCCTCAGTTCTGACCCTCTGACACTGCAGCACACCCTCAGTACTCACCCGCTGACAGTGCAGCACTCCCTCAGTACTTAACATCTGACTGTGCAGCACTCCCTCAGTACTGACCCGCTGGCAGTGCAGCACTCCCTCAGTACTGACCATCTGACTGTGCAGCACTCCCTCAGTACTGACCTTCAGACAGTGCAGCACTCCCTCAGTCCTGAACCTCTGACAGTGCAGCACTCCCTCAGCACTGACCCTCTGACAGTGCAGCACTCTCACAGCACTGACCCTCTGACAGTGCAGCTCTCCCTCAGTACTGACCATCTGACTGTGCAGCTCTCCCTCAGTACTGACCCTCTGACAGTGCAGCACTCCCTCAGTACTGACCCTCTGACAGTGTAGCTCTCCCTCAGTACTGACCCTCTGACAGTACAGCTCTCCCTCAGTACTGACCCTCTGGCAGTGCAAGCACTCCCTCAGTATTGACCCTCTGACAGTGCAGCACTCCCTCAGTACTGACCCTCTGACAGTGCAGCACTCCCTCAGTCCTGACCCTCGGAGAGTGCAGCACTCCCTCAGTACTGACCCTCTGACAGTGCAGCATTCCCTCAGTACTGACCATCTGACAGTACAGCACACCCTCAGTGCTGACCCTCTGACAGTGCAGCTCTCCCTCAGTACTGACCCTCTGACAGTGCAGCACTCTCTCAGTACTGACCATCTGGCAGTGCAGCACTCCCTCAGTACTGACCATCTGACAGTGCAGCACTCCCTCAGTACTGACCCTCTGAAAGTGCAGCAGTCCCTCAGTACTGACCCGCTGACAGTGCAGCACTCCCTCAGTCCTGACCATCTGACTGTGCAGCTCTCCCTCAGTACTGACCCTCTGACAGTACAGCTCTCCCTCAGTACTGACCCTCTGGCAGTGCAGCACTCCCTCAGTACTGACCCTCTGACAGTGCAGCACTCCCTCAGTACTGACCCTCGGACAGTGCAGCACTCCCTCAGTACTGACCCTCTGACAGTGCAGCACTCCCTCAGTACTGACCCTCTGACAGCGCAGCATTCCATCAGTACTGAACCTCTGACAGTGCAGCTCTCCCTCAATACTGATCCTCTGACAGTGCAGCACTCTCTCAGAACTGACCCTCTCACAGTGCAGCACTCCCTCAGTACTGACCATCTGACAGTGCAGCACACCCTCAGTACTGACCATCTGACTGTGCAGCTCTCCCTCAGTACTGACCCTCTGACAGTGCAGCACTCCCTCAATACTGACCATCTGACAGTGCAGCACTCCCTCAGTACTCACCCGCTGACAGTGCAGCACTCCCTCAGTACTTACCATCTGACTGTGCAGCACTCCCTCAGTACTGACCTTCTGACAGTGCAGCACTCCCTCAGTCCTGACCCTCTGACAGTGCAGCACTCCCTCAGCACTGACCCTCTGACAGTGCAGCACTCTCTCAGTACTGACCCACTGACAGTGCAGCTATCCCTCAGTACTGACCATCTGACAGTGCAGCTCTCCCTCAGTAATGACCATCTGGCAGTGCAGCATTCTCTCAGTACTGACCCTCTGACAGTGCAGCACTCCCTCAGTACTGACCATCTGACAGTTCAGCCGTCCCACAGTACTGACCCTCTGCTATTTCAGCACTCCCTCAGTACTGACCCTCTGACAGTGCAGCACTCCCTCAGTACTGACCCGCTGACAGTGCAGCACTCCCTCAGTCCTGACCATCTGACTGTGCAGCTCTCCCTCAGTACTGACCCTCTGACAGTACAGCTCTCTCTCAGTACTGACCCTCTGGCAGTGCAGCACTCCCTCAGTACTGACCCTCTGACAGTGCAGCACTCCCTCAGTACTGACCCTCGGACAGTGCAGCACTCCCTCAGTACTGACCCTCTGACAGTGCAGCACTCCCTCAGTACTGACCCTCTGACACTGCCGCATTCCCTCAGTACTGACCCTCTGACAGTGCAGCTCTCCCTCAGTACCGAACTTCTGACAGTGCAGCACTCCCTCAGTACTGACCCTCGGACAGTGCAGCACTCCCTCAGTACTGACCCTCTGACAGTGCAGCACTCCCTCAGTACTGGCCCTCTGACAGCGCAGCATTCCATCAGTACTGAACCTCTGACAGTGCAGCTCTCCCTCAATACTGATCCTCTGACAGTGCAGCACTCTCTCAGAACTGACCCTCTCACAGTGCAGCACTCCCTCAGTACTGACCATCTGACAGTGCAGCACACGCTCAGTACTGACCATCTGACTGTGCAGCTCTCCCTCAGTACTGACCCTCTGACAGTGCAGCACTCCCTCAATACTGACCATCTGACAGTGCAGCACTCCCTCAGTACTCACCCGCTGACAGTGCAGCACTCCCTCAGTACTTACCATCTGACTGTGCAGCACTCCCTCAGTACTGACCTTCTGACAGTGCAGCACTCCCTCAGTACTGATCCTCTGACAGTGCAGCACTCTCCAGTACTGACCCTCTCACAGTGCAGCACTCCCTCAGTACTGACCATCTGACAGTGCAGCACTCCCTCAGTACTGACCATCTGACAGTGCAGCTCTCCCTCAGTACTGACCCTCTGACAGTGCAGCACTCCCTCAGTTCTGACCCTCTGACACTGCAGCACACCCCTCAGTACTCACCCGCTGACAGTGCAGCACTCCCTCAGTACTTAACATCTGACTCTGCAGCACTCCCTCAGTACTGGCCCGCTGGCAGTGCAGCACTCCCTCAGTACTGACCATCTGACTGTGCAGCACTCCCTCAGTACTGACCTTCAGACAGTGCAGCACTCCATCAGTCCTGAACCTCTGACAGTGCAGCACTCCCTCAGCACTGACCCTCTGACAGTGCAGCACTCTCACAGCACTGACCCTCTGACAGTGCAGCTCTCCCTCAGTACTGACCATCTGACTGTGCAGCTCTCCCTCAGTACTGACCCTCTGACAGTGCAGCACTCCCTCAGTACTGACCCTCTGACAGTGTAGCTCTCCCTCAGTACTGACCCTCTGACAGTACAGCTCTCCCTCAGTACTGACCCTCTGGCAGTGCAAACACTCCCTCAGTATTGACCCTCTGACAGTGCAGCACTCCCTCAGTACTGACCCTCTGACAGTGCAGCACTCCCTCAGTCCTGACCCTCGGAGAGTGCAGCACTCCCTCAGTACTGACCCTCTGACAGTGCAGCATTCCCTCAGTACTGACCATCTGACAGTACAGCACACCCTCAGTGCTGACCCTCTGACAGTGCAGCTCTCCCTCAGTACTGACCCTCTGACAGTGCAGCACTCTCTCAGTACTGACCCTCTGGCAGTGCAGCACTCCCTCAGTACTGACCATCTGACAGTGCAGCACTCCCTCAGTACTGACCCTCTGAAAGTGCAGCACTCCCTCAGTACTGACCCGCTGACAGTGCAGCACTCCCTCAGTCCTGACCATCTGACTGTGCAGCTCTCCCTCAGTACTGACCCTCTGACAGTACAGCTCTCCCTCAGTACTGACCCTCTGACAGTGCAGCACTCCCTCAGTACTGACCCTCTGACAGTGCAGCACTCCCTCAGTACTGACCCTCGGACAGTGCAGCACTCCCTCAGTACTGACCCTCTGACAGTGCAGCACTCCCTCAGTACTGACCCTCTGACAGCGCAGCATTCCATCAGTACTGAACCTCTGACAGTGCAGCTCTCCCTCAATACTGATCCTCTGACAGTGCAGCACTCTCTCAGAACTGACCCTCTCACAGTGCAGCACTCCCTCAGTACTGACCATCTGACAGTGCAGCACACCCTCAGTACTGACCATCTGACTGTGCAGCTCTCCCTCAGTACTGACCCTCTGACAGTGCAGCACTCCCTCAATACTGACCATCTGACAGTGCAGCACTCCCTCAGTACTCACCCGCTGACAGTGCAGCACTCCCTCAGTACTTACCATCTGACTGTGCAGCACTCCCTCAGTACTGACCTTCTGACAGTGCAGCACTCCCTCAGTCCTGACCCTCTGACAGTGCAGCACTCCCTCAGCACTGACCCTCTGACAGTGCAGCTCTCCCTCAGTAATGACCATCTGGCAGTGCAGCATTCTCTCAGTACTGACCCTCTGACAGTGCAGCACTCCCTCAGTACTGACCATCTGACAGTTCAGCCTTCCCACAGTACTGACCCTCTGCTATTTCAGCACTCCCTCAGTACTGACCCTCTGACAGTGCAGCACTCCCTCAGTACTGACCCGCTGACAGTGCAGCACTCCCTCAGTCCTGACCATCTGACTGTGCAGCTCTCCCTCAGTACTGACCCTCTGACAGTACAGCTCTCTCTCAGTACTGACCCTCTGGCAGTGCAGCACTCCCTCAGTACTGACCCTCTGACAGTGCAGCACTCCCTCAGTACTGACCCTCGGACAGTGCAGCACTCCCTCAGTACTGACCCTCTGACAGTGCAGCACTCCCTCAGTACTGACCCTCTGACACTGCCGCATTCCCTCAGTACTGACCCTCTGACAGTGCAGCTCTCCCTCAGTACCGAACTTCTGACAGTGCAGCACTCCCTCAGTACTGACCCTCGGACAGTGCAGCACTCCCTCAGTACTGACCCTCTGACAGTGCAGCATTCCATCAGTACTGAACCTCTGACAGTGCTGCTCTCCCTCAATACTGATCCTCTGACAGTGCAGCACTCTCTCAGAACTGACCCTCTCACAGTGCAGCACTCCCTCAGTACTGACCATCTGACAGTGCAGCACACCCTCAGTACTGACCATCTGACTGTGCAGCTCTCCCTCAGTACTGACCCTCTGACAGTGCAGCACTCCCTCAATACTGACCATCTGACAGTGCAGCACTCCCTCAGTACTCACCCGCTGACAGTGCAGCACTCCCTCAGTACTTACCATCTGACTGTGCAGCACTCCCTCAGTACTGACCTTCTGACAGTGCAGCACTCCCTCAGTCCTGACCCTCTGACAGTGCAGCACTCCCTCAGCACTGACCCTCTGACAGTGCAGCACTCTCTCAGTACTGACCCTCTGACAGTGCAGCTATCCCTCAGTACTGACCATCTGACAGTGCAGCTCTCCCTCAGTAATGACCATCTGGCAGTGCAGCATTCTCTCAGTACTGACCCTCTGACAGTGCAGCACTCCCTCAGTACTGACCATCTGACAGTTCAGCCTTCCCACAGTACTGACCCTCTGCTATTTCAGCACTCCCTCAGTACTGACCCTCTGACAGTGCAGCACTCCCTCAGTACTGACCCGCTGACAGTGCAGCACTCCCTCAGTCCTGACCATCTGACTGTGCAGCTCTCCCTCAGTACTGACCCTCTGACAGTACAGCTCTCTCTCAGTACTGACCCTCTGGCAGTGCAGCACTCCCTCAGTACTGACCCTCTGACAGTGCAGCACTCCCTCAGTACTGACCCTCGGACAGTGCAGCACTCCCTCAGTACTGACCCTCTGACAGTGCAGCACTCCCTCAGTACTGACCCTCTGACACTGCCGCATTCCCTCAGTACTGACCCTCTGACAGTGCAGCTCTCCCTCAGTACCGAACTTCTGACAGTGCAGCACTCCCTCAGTACTGACCCTCAACAGTGCAGCTCTCCCTCAGTACTGACCCTCTGACAGTGCGGCACTCCGTCAGTACTGACCCTCTCTCAGTGCTGCACTCCCTCAGTACTGACCATCTGACAGTGCAGCACTCCCTCAGTACTGAAACTCTGACAGTGCAGCACTCCCTCAGTACTGATCCTCTGACAGTGCAACACTCTCTCAGTACGGACCCTCTCACAGTGCAGCACTCCCTCAGTCCTGACCATCTGACTGTGCAGCTCTCCCTCAGTACTGACCCTCTGACAGTACAGCTCTCCCTCAGTACTGAGCCTCTGGCAGTACAGCACTCCCTCAGTACTGACCCTCTGACAGTGCAGCACTCCCTCAGTACTGACCCTCGGACAGTGCAGCACTCCCTCAGTACTGACCCTCTGACAGTGCAGCACTCCCTCAGTACTGACCCTCTGACAGTGCAGCATTCCAACAGTACTGAACCTCTGACAGTGCAGCTCTCCCTCAGTACTGAACTTCTGACAGTGCAGCACTCCCTCAGTACTGACCCTCAACAGTGCAGCTCTGCCTCAGTATTGACCCTCTGACAGTGCAGCACTCCCTCAGTACTGACCCTCTGTCAGTGCTGCACTCCCTCAGTACTGACCATCTGACAGTGCAGCACTCCCTCAGTACTGACACTCTGACAGTGCAGCACTCCCTCAGTACTGATCCTCTGACAGTGCAGCACTCTCTCAGTTCTGACCCTCTCACAGTGCAGCACTCCCTCAGTACTGACCATCTGACAGTGCAGCACACCCTCAGTACTGACCATCTGACTGTGCAGCTCTCCCTCAGTACTGACCCTCTGACAGTGCAGCACACCCTCAATACTGACCCTCTGACAGTGCAGCACTCCCTCAGTACTCACCCGCTGACAGTGCAGCACTCCCTCAGTACTTACCATCTGACTGTGCAGCACTCCCTCAGTACTGACCTTCTGACAGTGCAGCACTCCCTCAGTCCTGACCCTCTGACAGTGCAGCACTCCCTCAGCACTGACCCTCTGACAGTGCAGCACTCTCTCGGTACTGACCCTCTGACAGTGCAGCTATCCCTCAGTACTGACCATCTGACAGTGCAGCACTCCCTCAGTAATGACCATCTGACAGTGCAGCATTCTCTCAGTACTGACCCTCTGACAGTGCAGCACTCCCTCAGTACTGACCATCTGACAGTGCAGCCTTCCCTCAGTACTGACCTTCTGCCATTGCAGCCCTCCCTCAGTACTGACCCTCTGACAGTGCAGCACTCCCTCAGTACTGACCCGCTGACAGTGCAGCACTCCCTCAGTCCTGACCATCTGACTGTGCAGCTCTCCCTCAGTACTGACCCTCTGACAGTACAGCTCTCCCTCAGTACAGACACTCTGGCAGTGCAGCACTCCCTCAGTACTGACCCTCTGACAGTGCAGCACTCCCTCAGTACTGACCCTCGGACAGTGCAGCACTCCCTCAGTACTGACCCTCTGACAGTGCAGCACTCCTTCAGTACTGACCCTCTGACACTGCAGCATTCCCTCAGTACTGACCCTCTGACAGTGCAGCTCTCCCTCAGTACTGAACTTCTGACAGTGCAGCACTCCCTCAGTACTGACCCTCAACAGTGCAGCTCTCCCTCAGTACTGACCCTCTGACAGTGCGGCACTCCGTCAGTACCGACCCTCTGTCAGTGCTGCACTCCCTCAGTACTGACCATCTGACAGTGCAGCACTCCCTCAGTACTGACACTCTGACAGTGCAGCACTCCCTCAGTACTGATCCTCTGACAGTGCAACACTCTCTCAGTACTGACCCTCTCACAGTGCACCAATCCATCAGAACTGACCATCTGACAGTGCAGCACTCCCTCAGTACTAACCATCTGACAGTGCAGCTCTCCCTCAGTACTGACCCTCTGACAGTGCAGCACTCCCTCAGTACTGACCCTCTGACAGTGCAGCACTCCCTCAGTACTAACCCGCTGACAGTGCAGCGCTCCCTCAGTACTGAACATCTGACTGTGCAGCACTCCCTCAGTACTGATCTTCTGACAGTGCAGCACTCCTTCAGTCCTGACCCTCTGACAGTGCAGCACTCTCTCAGCATTGACCCTCTGACAGTGCAGCAGTCTCTCAGTACTGACCCTCTGACAGTGCAGCACTCCCTCAGTACTGACCATCTGACAGTGCAGCACTCCCTCAGTACTGACCATCTGACAGTACAGCACTCCCTCAGTACTGACCCTCTGACAGTGCAGCACTCACTCGGTACTGATCCTCTGACAGTGCAGCATTCCCTCAGTACTGACCATCTGACAGTACAGCACTCCCTCAGTACTGACCCTCTGACAGTGCAGCACTCTCTCAGTACTGACCCTCTGACAGTGCAGCACTCCCTCAGTACTGACCATCTGACAGTGCAGCACTCCCTCAGTACTGACACTCTGACAGTGCAGCACTCCCTCAGTACTGTCCCTCTGACAGTGCAGCACTCTCTCAGTACTGACACTCTGACAGTGCAGCACTCCCACAGTACTGACCATCTGACAGTGCAGCTCTCCCTCAGTACTGACCCTCTGACAGTGCAGCACTCCCTCAGTACTGACCCTCTGACAGTGCAGCACTCCCTCAGTACTGATCCTCTGACAGTGCAACACTCTCTCAGTACTGACCCTCTCACAGTGCAGCAATCCATCAGAACTGACCATCTGACAGTGCAGCACTCCCTCAGTACTAACCATCTGACAGTGCAGCACTCCCTCAGTACTGACCATCTGACTGTGCAGCACTCCCTCAGTACTGACCTTCTGACAGTGCAGCACTCCCTCAGTCCTGACCATCTGACAGTCCAGCACTCCCTCAGTACTGACCCTCTGACAGTGCAGCACTCCCTCAGTACTGACCATCTGACAGTGCAGCACTCCCTCAGCACTGACCCTCTGACAGTGCAGCACTCCCTCAGTACTTACCCTCTGACAGTGCAGCACTCCCTCAGTACTGACCCTCTGACAGTGCAGCACTCCCTCAGTAATGACCCTCTGATACTGCAGCATTCACTCAGTACTAACCCTCTGACAGTGCAGCTCTCCCTCAGTACTGAACTTCTGACAGTGCAGCACTCCCTCAGTACTGACCCTCAACAGTGCAGCTCTTCCTCAATACTGACCCTCTGACAGTGCGGCACTCCGTCAGTACTGACTCTCTGTCAGTGCTGCACTCCCTCAGTACTGACCATCTGACAGTGCAGCATTCCCTCGGTACTGACACTCTGACAGTGCAGCACTCCCTCAGTACTGATCCTCTGACAGTGCAACACTCTCTCAGTACTGACCCTCTCACAGTGCAGCAATCCATCAGAACTGACCATCTGACAGTGCAGCACTCCCTCAGTACTAACCATCTGACAGTGCAGCACTCCCTCAGTACTGACCCTCTGACAGTGCAGCACTCCCTCAGTACTGACCCTCTGACAGTGCAGCACTCCCTCAGTACTGACCCGCTGACAGTGCAGCACTCCCTCAGTACTGACCATCTGACTGTGCAGCACTCCCTCAGTACTGATCTTCTGACAGTGCAGCCCTCCCTCAGTCCTGACCCTCTGACAGTGCAGCACTCTCTCAGCATTGACCCTCTGACAGTGCAGCAGTCTCTCAGTACTGACCCTCTGACAGTGCAGCACTCCCTCAGTACTGACCATCTGACAGTGCAGCACTCCCTCAGTACTGACCATCTGACAGTACAGCACTCCCTCAGTACTGACCCTCTGACAGTGCAGCACTCACTCGGTACTGATCCTCTGACAGTGCAGCATTCCCTCAGTACTGACCATCTGACAGTACAGCACTCCCTCAGTACTGACCCTCTGACAGTGCAGCTCTCCCTCAGTACTGACCCTCTGACAGTGCAGCACTCTCTCAGTACTGACCATCTGACAGTGCAGCACTCCCTCAGTACTGACCATCTGACAGTACAGCACTCCCTCAGTACTGACACTCTGACAGTGCAGCACTCCCTCAGTACTGTCCCTCTGACAGTGCAGCACTCTCTCAGTACTGACCCTCTGACAGTGCAGCACTCCCTCAGTACTGACCATCTGACAGTGCAGCTCTCCCTCAGTACTGACCCTCTGACAGTGCAGCACTCCCTCAGTACTGACCCTCTGACAGTGCTGCACTCCCTCAGTACTGACCCGCTGACAGTGCAGCACTCCCTCAGTACTGACCATCTGACTGTGCAGCACTCCCTCAGTACTGACCTTCTGACAGTGCAGCACTCCCTCAGTCCTGACCATCTGACAGTCCAGCACTCCCTCAGTACTGACCCTCTGACAGTGCAGCACTCCCTCAGTACTGACCATCTGACAGTGCAGCACTCCCTCAGCACTGACCCTCGGACAGTGCAGCACTCCCTCAGTACTGACCCTCTGACAGTGCAGCACTCCCTCAGTACTGACCCTCTGACAGTGCAGCACACCCTCAGTAATGACCCTCTGATACTGCAGCATTCCCTCTGTACTAACCCTCTGACAGTGCAGCTCTCCCTCAGTACTGAACTTCTGACAGTGCAGCACTCCCTCAGTACTGACCCTCAACAGTGCAGCTCTCCCTCAGTACTGACCCTCTGACAGTGCGGCACTCCGTCAGTACTGACTCTCTGTCAGTGCTGCACTCCCTCAGTACTGACCATCTGACAGTGCAGCACTCCCTCAGTACTGACACTCTGACAGTGCAGCACTCCCTCAGTACTGATCCTCTGACAGTGCAACACTCTCTCAGTACTGACCCTCTCACAGTGCAGTAATCCATCAGAACTGACCATCTGACAGTGCAGCACTCCCTCAGTACTAACCATCTGACAGTGCAGCTCTCCCTCAGTACTGACCCTCTGACAGTGCAGCACTCCCTCAGTACTGACCCTCTGACAGTGCAGCACTCCCTCAGTACTGACCCGCTGACAGTGCAGCACTCCCTCAGTACTGACCATCTGACTGTGCAGCACTCCCTCAGTACTGATCTTCTGACAGTGCAGCACTCCCTCAGTCCTGACCCTCTGACAGTGCAGCACTCTCTCAGCATTGACCCTCTGACAGTGCAGCACTCTCTCAGTACTGACCCTCTGACAGTGCAGCACTCCCTCAGTACTGACCATCTGACAGTGCAGCACTCCCTCAGTACTGACCATCTGACAGTACAGCACTCCCTCAGTACTGACCCTCTGACAGTGCAGCACTCACTCGGTACTGATCCTCTGACAGTGCAGCATTCCCTCAGTACTGACCATCTGACAGTACAGCACTCCCTCAGTACTGACCCTCTGACAGTGCAGCTCTCCCTCAGTACTGACCCTCTGACAGTGCAGCACTCTCTCAGTACTGACCCTCTGACAGTGCAGCACTCCCTCAGTACTGACCATCTGACAGTGCAGCACTCCCTCAGTACTGACACTCTGACAGTGCAGCACTCCCTCAGTACTGTCCCTCTGACAGTGCAGCACTCTCTCTGTACTGACCCTCTGACAGTGCAGCACTCCCTCAGTACTGACCATCTGACAGTGCAGCTCTCCCTCAGTACTGACCCTGTGACAGTGCAGCACTCCCTCAGTACTGACCCTCTGACAGTGCTGCACTCCCTCAGTACTGACCCGCTGACAGTGCAGCACTCCCTCAGTACTGACCATCTGACTGTGCAGCACTCCCTCAGTACTGACCTTCTGACAGTGCAGCACTCCCTCAGTCCTGACCCTCTGACAGTCCAGCACTCCCTCAGTACTGACCCTCTGACAGTGCAGCACTCCCTCAGTCCTGACCATCTGACAGTGCAGCACTCCCTCAGCACTGACCCTCTGACAGTGCAGCACTCCCTCAGTACTGACCCTCTGACAGTGCAGCACTCCCTCAGTACTGACCCTCTGACAGTGCAGCACTCCCTCAGTACTGACCCTCTGACAGTGCAGCACTCCCTCAGTACTGACCCTCTGACTGTGCAGCACTCCCACAGTACTGACCATCTGACAGTGCAGCACGCCCTCAGTACTGACCATCTGACTGTGCAGCACGCCCTCAGTACTGACCATCTGACAGTGCAGCACGCCCTCAGTACTGACCATCTGACAGTGCAGCACTCCCTCAGCACTGACCCTCTGACAGTGCAGCACTCCCTCAGTACTGACCCTCTGACAGTGCAGCACTCCCTTAGTACTGACCCTCTGACAGGGCAGCACTCCCTCAGTACTGAACCTCTTTTCTTCTATTTCATAGAGTCTTGTGGAAATTTGGAGACATTGGGTTTGCAGATTCTGAGGAAGCCTGAGAGAGACACACAAACCAAACCCTGTCTGAAACTCTCTGCAATAGACTATTCAGAGGCACTGAGTCACAGAGGTGCACAGCTTGGAACCAGCCCCTCCTGTCCAACTCGTCCATACCAACCAGATATTCTCATCTCATTTCATTCCATTAGCTCGCACTTGGCTGATATCCCTCTAAACCCTTCCTATTCACATACTCATCCTGATGCCTTTTAAATATCACAATTGTACCAGCCCCCATCACTTCCTCTGGCAGCTCCCTGCATGCCCTTGAATAAGTGCTCAAACATTCATACTGTCGATACCATACTCTAATAAACACCAACCTACGATGTTATTGAGGGAGCTCCAGGATTTTGACCTGAACCATGTAAAGAGCTCTCTTACTGGAGTGCCCTTTTTAAGTTGGGAAGTTAATATAGACCAGGAGGACCCGAGAGCTGCTGTCTTGTCAGAGAGAGAGGCCTGGAGGGTCACACACCTCAGGTGAGGGGCGAGGTTGAGAAGCTGGGGGCTTCATGGTAATTTCAGACATGATAGAGATTGAGCCAACAATGTTGGCATCACGAACCTGTTAGCTGTGGGAAGTGACCCTCCTTTGTAGCAGAGGGATTCAATCCCTTTAATAGAGCAAGCTTGAGAATTCAACCCTAAAACCAACCTGTACGGACGCGCTGGAGACCTGAAACATCAATACAGAGATTGCTGAAGAAACTCAGCATGTCCGGCAACATCCCTGAAGGGAGAGGGAGAAAGAGACAGCGAGAGAGTTCACCTTTCAATCCAGTGATTTCTGCGGGAAAGTTCCTTCAGAACAGACCGTTTTGAGGAAGGGTCACTTGAAATGCGAATTGTTCCTCTCTCTATTCACTGTTGCTACCTGCTGAATTCTGCTGAATTTCCCCACCACCTTCTGGATCAGTGGTGCTGGAAGAGCACAGCAATTCAGGCAGCATCCGAGGACAGGCAAAATCGACGTTTCGGGCCAAAGCCCTTCATCAGGAATAAAGGCAGAGAGCCTGAAGCATGGAGATTTTTTCCCCACCATCTGTTTGAGAATTTGACCTGATCCAAGCGTCACTGAGTCATTCAGTCTGTGTTCAATGCCCTGAGGCTGCTTCTGCTGAAAGTTGACAAACAGGTTGAAGGCTTTGTAAGGTATTGTATTCGGAGGGCGGGGTACATGGGAGAACAGATACAGAGCACAGGCACTTCACAAAGATCCTTCTCAATGTAACTTTGTGATGTTCATTCAGAAGGAATAGCTCAGACCAAACATTTCAGTTTATCAGCCAAGGGGAGGATATATGTCATTGCAAAGACTTGTTGTAAAGACTGAACAGAACCGAACTTTAGTGACTATGTTTGTACGTAAAGTTTTTTCGTGAATAAAGTATCTTTTTGAAATTGATATAAATATTTGTTCGAGGGGGACCAAGCATCTTGAGCTTGTGGAGGCATTACCCTTGTCCCTAATCTTTCTTAAATAAACGCTAGACAAGTTCGATACGCCCCGGGTACAGACATCAAACGGTCATCAACAGGGAGGAGATGGTGGGATGGTCACGGGGGGCGCAGTGTTGCCCCACCCCACCCGGGTTCGATTCCAACCTCGGGCGACTGTCTGTGTGGAGTTGGCACATTCTCCCCGTGTCAGCCTCCGGGTGCTCCAGTTCCCTCTCACTGTCCAAAGATGTGCAGGTTGGGTGGGTTAGTCAGAGGAAATGAAGGGATCCAGGGACAGAGAAGGTGGGTGGGATGCTCTGCCGAGGGTCAGTGTGAACCTGATAGGCCGAATGGCCTGCTTCCACATTCTATGATCAATCCAGAGACTCAAATAATGTTCTGTGCCCTGGGCTCCAATCTTAGGGGTGGCTGTGGGTCATCACAGTGAGAACAGGTTTGGGAATGAACACGGTCCAAGGGGGCAACAGGTTTGCTTTCTGAGGTGTTGAAGGCATGAATGTTCAGTCGAGCTGTTTTGGGGATAAACATACTGAGGGGATGGTTTCTAAGGTATTGAGGGAGCACTATCTGTCAGTACAGGGTGCAGATGGTCGAAAGGTACAGATATACTTCATAGAACATAGAACATAGAACATAGAACAGTACAGCACAGAACAGGCCCTTCAGCCCACGGTGTTGTGCCGACCATCGATCCTCATGTAAGTTAAACCTAATGTACAAACCCTCAAATGTCTGTGACCATATGCATGTCCAGCAGTCACTAAAATATCCCCAATGACCATGCTTCCACAACTGCTGCTTGCAACGCATTCCATGCTTTCGCAACTCTGTGTAAAGAACCCGCCTCTGACATCCCCTCTATACTTTCCTCCAAACAGCTTAAAACTATGACCTCTCGTGTTAGCAATTTCTGCCCTGGGAAAAAAGTGTCTATCAACTCTATCTATGCCTCTCATTATCTTGTATACCTCAATTAGGCCCCCTGTCTTCCTTCTTTTTTCCACTGAAAGAAGTCTGAGCTCAGTCAACCTCTCTTTGTTCAATAAGCCCACCATTCCAGGCAGCATCCTGGTAAACCTCCTCTGAACCATCTCCATCGCATCCAATCTTTCCTATAATAGGGCGACCAGAACTGGACACAGTATTCCAAGTGCGTTCTAACCAAAGTTTTATAGAGCTGCATCAAGATCTCACGGCTCTTAAACACAATCCTCCTGTTAATGAAAGCCAAAACGCCATATGCTTTCTTAACATCCCTGTCCACTTGGGTAGCCATTTTAAGGGATCTATGTACCTGCACACCAAGATCCCTCTGTTCCGTCACACTGCCAAGAATCCTGTCTTTAATCCTGTACTCAGTTTTCAAATTTGACCTTCCAAAATGCATCACCTCCATTTATCCAGGTTGAACTCCATCTGCCACCTCTCAGCCCATCTCTGCATCCTGTCAATGTCCCGCTGCAGCCAACAACAGCCCTCCATACTGTCAACGACACTCCAATCTTTGTGTCGTCTGCAAACTTGCTGAACCTTCCTTCAATCCCCTCATCCAAGTCATTAATAAAAATTACAAACAGTAGCGGCCCAAGGACAGAGCCCTGTGGAACACTACTCACCACTGACTTCCAGGCAGAATACTTTCCTTCTACTACCACTCGCTGTCTTCTGTTGGCCAGCCAATTCTGTATCCAGACAGCTAAGTTTCCCGGTATCCCATTCCTCCTGACCTTCTGAATGAACCTACCATGGGGAACGTTATCAAATGCCTTACTGAAGTCCATATACACCACATCCACAGCTCGACCCTCATCAACTTGCCTAGTAACATCCTCAAAGAACTCAGTAAGTTTTGTGAGGCATGATCTGCCCCTCACAAAGCCGTATTGATTGCATTAAATCAAGCGATGCTCTTCCAGATGCTCATAAATCCTGTCCCTTAGAATCCTTTCTAACACCTTACAAACGACAGACGTGAGAGTGTCTGGTCTGTAATTGCTGGGGATTTCCCTATTTCCTTTCTTGAAGAGAGGAATTATATTTGCCTCCCTCCAGTCCTCAGGTACGACTCCAGTGGAGAGCGAGGATGTAAGGATCTTCGCAAGCAGCGAAGCATTCACATTTCTCACTTCCCAAAGAAGCTGAGGACAAATCTGGTTTGGCCCTGGCGACTTGTCAATCTTAATGTTTGTCAAAATGTTCAGCACATCAGCTTCCTCAATCTCTATCTGCCCCAGCATGCTTACCTGCTCCTCAATGGTTTCATTCACTACAAGGTCCTTTTCTTTAGCAACGACAGAAGCAAAAAACTCATTTAGGGGGTTCCCCTGCCTCCTCAGACTCTACACACAAGTTCCCCATGCTATCCCTGAGCGGACCTACTCTTTCTTTGATCATTGTCTTACTCCTCACATCCGTGTAAAATGTCTTTGGATTCTCCCTAATCCTTCCTGTCAAGCCTTTTTCCTGCCCCCTCCTCGCTCTCCTCAGGCCATTTTTGAGCTCCTTCCTCGCCTGCCTGTAATCCTCTAGAGCTGACCAAGACCCTTCCTTCCTCCACCTTACGTAAGCTGCCTTCTTTCTTTCGAAAAGAAGCTCCTCCGTTCTCGTCATCCAAGGTTCCTTTATCTTACCCCTTCTTGCCTGTCTCAGAGGGACACATTTATGCATCACTCGCAACAACTGTTCCTTAAACCGTCTCCACATGTCTGTCGTGGCCTTTCCATGGAATAATTGCTCCCAGTCCATGGTTCTCAACTCACGTCTGATAGTATCATAGTTTCCTTTTCCCCAATTAAATATCCTCCCATTGTGCCTGCATCTCTCCTTCTCCATGGCTATATACAATGTGAGGCAGTTGTGGTCACTATCACCAAAATGCTCTCCCACCGCAAGATCTGACACCTGTCCCAGCTCATTGCCGAGCACCAAAATCAAAATGGCCTCTCCCCTCGTCGGCCGCTTCAAGGTGCTGAGTTAGGAACCCCTCCTGAACACACCTTACAAAACCATCTGCTCGAAGGAGGTTCCAATCTACATTTGGAAAGTTAAAGTCACCCATTACAACAACCCTATTACATTCACTCTTTACTAAAATCTGCTGACCTATGTTTTCTGCAACCTCCCTGCTGTTGTTGTTGGGGGGCGGGGGGGGGGGGGGCTGTAGTAAACCCCTAATGAGGTGACTGCTCCCATACTGTTTCTAATTTCCACCCATACTGACTCAGTAGGCAGACCGTCCTCGACAATGGTAACTTCTGTAGCTGTGATACCCTCTCTGATTTCCTTTCTGAATTCATTGCATGTGGTGTCTCTCAAGGGTTGGCCAGCACGGTGGCTCAATGGTGAGCACTGCTGCATCACAGCATCAGGGACCCAGCTTCGATTCCAGACTCGGGCGACTGTCTGTGTGGAGTTTGCACTTTCTCCCAGTGTCTGCGTGGGTTTCCTCCTGGTGCTCCGGTTTCTTCCCACAGTCCAAAGATATGCAGGTTAGGTGAAATGGCCATGCTAAAGTGCCTGTAGTGTTAGGTGCATCAATCAGTGGTAAACGTAGGGGAATGGGTCTGGATGGGTTCCTCTTCGGAGGGTCGGTGTAGACTTGTTGGGACGAAGGGACTGTTTCCACACTGTAGGGAATCTAAGGATCTATCCTTGGACACCCTTTTTCTCACCGACATACCGCCAGGAGGTGACATTGTCCAAAAGCACTGTGTTAGGTTTCACATGTACACTGACACTGCCCAAGTCCCTCTCCCCATCATCTGTCTCCATTACTCCACTGTTACTCAGTTATCAAACTGCTTACCACGCTCCCACTACTCGATTAGCTGCAGTTTTCTCCAGTGAAACATTGTAATAGTTAGAACCATTGCCTTCAGTTGCTATTACAAATTCCTTTCCCTTACTGCTGAGCCCCTCCCTCCCACTGGGAAATATCTGAGGTACACTACATTCTTCACAATATTGCTGTTATATCTGACCCCAAGGTGACCTTCTGATCAGACATCCACACAATCCCAAACACCAGGAATTCCATTCTGTTAAACGTTGCTTGTCTCCCCCTCACCCCAGCTCCATTGCTACAGAAACCCCTTACCCGTGTCGGTGTTGCCTTAAACTTGACGAATCTGAAGCCGAACCCTTGATTCGTGACTGACCCAGAATCTGCTAGCTTTCTGTGTTACCTGCACAATTACCCCCTGGTCCCTTTGTGGTGCAGCTTTCTACAGTTTCCACCATTTAAATAGCACTGTGTTCTTTTATTATCCCCTCCAAAATGACCAACTTCCCATTTTCCCAAATTATACTCCATCTGGCAACTTGTTGCCCCCTTCTCCTGTGCATCTCTCTCAATTCACAATCCTCTTAGACCTTTACAGTTATGCCTTTTCTGACAGATATCCCCACCCCCCAATTCTTCTAACCGTTTTCTGAGAATCCTGGGCAGTGGGAAGCGTGCAGTGTTGCTCTGTTTTTCGTGAGACTCTATGGGATGACTAGGAGGAGCTTGTGCCCATTGGTCAGAATGGAGACAACTTGCCCATCGCGCTGCATGAGCCTTTCACTCCCCATGTCTTATTGATGAGGCACAGCGGCAACACGGAAGGAAAGAAAAGGAAGGAAATCCTGCTCTCCACATCTCACTGACTCTTGGGTCATTCTGTCCCATCTATGAAAGATCTGCCCTGTTCAGTCACATGAAGTCCCAAGGTGGAAACTCCTAGAAACCCACATAGATTTCCCCCTGAACTAACTGCTGACCGCCACAAGGGGTAATGTGTCCAGTCGTCCTGGGCCAGGAGGAGGGGATGGTGTGAGTTTCTAACCTGAACTGACAGTGATGGATTTTATAAACTTGTATTACAGGATACTACAGGTGGGTATTCAGATGGTAATCTCAGTTCTGTAACGCCAAACTCTTACTCAATTCATCAGGACCTGGATATTCACATTGTGTGTGAACATTGTGTTCCAGCTCAATCCCATTTACTGCATAAAAGTTCTCCTTTCGATCATCCCATTCTCTCAATAGTTCTCCCCACACCTTCAATGTGTCCTGTAATCCTTGTATAATGAGCTGATGGGTGTCAGGTTTATTATTATAACGTGTAACTTTTGTAAACCTCTCTGTCACAGCTCCCCAAATTTCCTTTGCTACAAGGAGAGCAATCTCAGTTTCTCCAAACCCCTGATTCCCCAATGTCTGTTTGCTCTCTATAAGGTACACATCAGGATTGTGTTGGAACAGTGTCCACTCACCTACATCAGTGCACCCCCCCCCCCCAGCAATGTTAAAGAAAGGGAACATCCTCCAGGACAAAGCACTGTGCCTGAGTGGTGTCCCATCCACCACCTTCAGCATTCCCTCTCCCCACCCTCGAGGTACAGTGACATCACTGTGTAGAGACAAAGTCAGTATTGTCCTACCAGACCAAAGGGCTGCTCTCTCATGAGGGAGAGATGACTGGTGGTGGTTTAACCTGAAGGTTACCCCTGCCCAGGCAAGGGGAGAGTTTGGGAAGGAGAGTCCATCTATTGTAGATCGATATTATCTACCCAATGTATCAGCAAAAACTATATCATACCAATGAATAATGTAAAAGAATATCCAAAACATGCTGCTCCAATCCCCCATTCCTTGAACCATCCTGGTAAATCCCCTGTGCCCCATCTCAGGGACCCTGCCATCCTTCCCAATGTGTGGGCGATCTCTGGTTTGCACAGACCCAGCTGCTCTGTGTTCCTGTGGGTGACGCCATCATCGAGCACCAGTTGCACTAAACCTGGGTCTGTGAGTGTGGGAGACACAGAATTCCCAACAGAATTTAAGACACATTTCGGTGCACACTGTCATACCAAGACAGATGGTGCGAATGACAGTGTATTGGAAAATGGATCAGGATAGTTTGGTTATAGTTTTCTTTACTGGCACAGACTCAATGGCCCACAGAGCCTTTTTCTTTGCTGTAAACCTCAACAAACTTAATATAGGAATATGACCGGCCACCTTTGAAACCAGGTCAGAAAAAATGATAGTAGAATAGATGACACATGATTGGTCAATGTGTTTGGGAGGAAAGTAAGATGGAGCGGTTTAGGAGGAAATTCTGGAGCTCGATGCAGGAATCTGAAAGGGCCGTCATCAAGTGAGAAATAAAAATGGGATATCCTCAAGGCTGGAATCAAAGAAAGGCACATTTAGCACAACTATCAGAGACTGGAGGGGATTAGAGTTAGGGAGGTGTCTGAGGCTGGAGAGGAATTATGAGAGATAAGGAAGATATTCGCCGAGCTGGAACTTTGACTTGCAGACGTTTCGTCCCCTGTCGAGGTGACATCCTCAGTGCTTGGGAGCCTCCTGTGAAGCGCTTCTGTGATTTTTCCTCCGGCATTTATAGTGGCCTGTCCCTGCCGCTTCCGGTTGTCAGTTCCTGACCCACTATAAATGTCGGAGGAAACATCCCAGAAGGGCTTCACAGGAAGCTCCCAAGCCCTGAGGATGTCACCTCGACAGGGGACGAAACATCTGCAACACAAATTCCCAGCTCGGTGAGCAGAACCACAACAACGATCACCCGAGCTACAAATCTTCTCACAAACTTGGGAGATAAGGAAGAGTTGTGAGGCTGGGTGAGGTGACAGAGATAGGGAGAGATGTGAAGAGGGAGGGATGCAGAGATAGCAAGAATTAGAGTCGTAATGTTATGTAGCATGGAAACAGACCCTGTGATCCAATCAATCCATGTCAAACATAATTCCAAACTGAGGTAATCTCACCTGCCTCCCCTTGGTCCACATGTATCCAAACATTTCCTATGAGGTACCTGTCCAAATGGGTTTCCCGTAGAGTCACTGTGGTGTGGAAACTGGCCATTTAGAGTCAGAGTCATTGAGATGTACAACATGGAAACAGACCCTTCCATCCAACCCATCCATGCTGACCAGATATCCCAACCCAATCTAGTCCCACCTGCCAGCACCCAATCCATATCCCTCCAAACCCTTCCTATTCATATATCCATCCAAATGCCTCCTAAATGTTGCAATTGTACCAGCCTCTACCACTTCCTCTGGCAGCTCATTCCATGCACGTACCACCCTCTGTGTGAAACAGTTGCCCCTTCAGTCTCTTTTATATCTTTACCCTGTCACCCTAAACCTATGCCCTCTGGTTCTGGATTAGTTGCTGGAAGACTGGTGCCATTATTTGAGAAAGGTCGTAAGGAAAAGTCAGCAAACTATAGACCGGTGAGCCTGAAGTCAGTAGAAGGCAAGTTGTTGGAAGGGCTTATAAGGGGCAGGATTTACATGTAATTGGAAAGACAAGAATGATTAGGGAAAGTCAGCATGGTTTTGTGCATGGAAATCACTTCCTTGGACTTCAGAAAGACGTTCAGCAAGAGTCCACATAACACACGGGTATAAAAGTCAATCACCATAGAATACAAGGAGATGGGGAGATTTGGATACAAAATTGGGTGGAAGGTCATAGAGTCATAGAGATATACAGCACAGAATCATACCCTTCGGGCCAACCCGTCCATGCTGACCAGGTATCCCAACCCATTCTAGTCCCACCTGCCAGCACCTGGCCCATATTCCTCTAAACCCTTCCAAATCATGTTCCCACCGACAGAGGAACCTCAATTATGTGAACGAGTTGGGTGGGCACTAATTCATTCGGACAATCAATGATTCGGTGAATCGATTAAATGCCATTCCTCTGGGGCTCGGAGTTTTCAAATCTGCTCCCCATTCAGGAGATTGCAACAGAACACAGCACGATTGCCCACTCACACACGGCCCCCAGCCTGACCCTCACTGCCGCCCACACACCGACCACAGACTGACCCTCACTGCTGTCCACACACCGTCCCCAGCCTGACCCTCACTCCGTCCACACACCGCCCTCAGCCTGACCCTCACTGCTGTCCACACACCGTCCCCAGCCTGACCCTCACTGCTGTCCACACACCGTCCCCAGCCTGACCCTCACTCCGTCCCACACACTGTCCCCAGCCTGACCCTCACTCCGTCCCACACACCGTCCCCAACCTGACCCTCACTGCGTCCCACCCACCGCCCCCAACCTGACCCTCACTGCCTCCCACACACCGTCCACAGCCTGACCCTCACTGCCTCCCACACACCGTTCCCAGCCTGACCCTCACTGCCTCCCACACACCGTCCCCAGCCTGACCCTCACTCCGTCCCACACACCGTCCCCAGCCTGACCCTCACTCCGTCCCACACAACGTCCCCAGCCTGACCCTCACTCCGTCCCACACACCGTCCCCAGCCTGACCCTCACTCCGTCCCACACACCGTCCCCAGCCTGATCCTCACTGCGTCCCACACACCGTCCCCAGTCTGACCCTCACTCTGTCCCACACACTGCCCCCAGCCTGACCCTCACTGCCGCCCACACACCGTCCCCAGCCTGACCCTCACTGCGTCCCACACACCGTCCCCAGCCTGACCCTCACTCCGTCCCACACACCGTCCCCAGCCTGACCCTCACTCCGTCCCACACACCGTCCCCAACCTGACCCTCACTCCGTCCCACACACCGTTCCCAGCCTGACCCTCACTCCGTCCCACACACCGTCCCCAGCCTCACCCTCACTGTGTCCCACACACCGTCCCCAGCCTGACCCTCACTGCGTCCCACACACCGTCCCCACTCTGACCCTCATTCTGTCCCACACACTGCCCCCAGCCTGACCCTCACTGCCGCCCACACACCGTTCCCAGCCTGACCCTCAATGCCTCCCAAACACGGTCCCCAGCCTGACCCTCACTGCGTCCCACACACCGTCCCCAGCCTGACCCTCACTCCGTCCCACACACTGTCCCCAGCCTGACCCTCACTCCGTCCCACACACCGTCCCCAGCCTGACCCTCACTCCGTCCCACACACCGCCCCCAGCCTGACCCTCACTGCTGCCCACACACCGTCCCCAGCCTGACCCTCACTCCGTACCACACACCGCCCCCAGCCTGACCCTCACTGCGGTCCACACACCATCCCCAGCCTGACCCTCACTCCGTCCCACACACTGCCCCCAGCCTGACCCTCACTGCCTCCCACACACCGCCCCCAGCCTGACCCTCACTGCCTCCCACACACCGCCCCCAGCCAGAGCCTCACTCCATCCCACACACCGCCCCCAGCCTGGCCCTCACTGCGTCCCACACACCGCCCCCAGCCCGACCCTCACTCGGTCTCACACACCGCCCCCAGCCTGACCCTCACTGCGGTCCACACACCGCCCCCAGCCTGACCCTTCCTGCGTCCCACACACCGTCCCCAGCCTGACCCTCACTCCGTCCCACACACCGCCCCCAGCCTGACCCTCACTGCCGCCCACACACCGCCCCCAGCCTGACCCTCACTGCTGTCCACACACCGTCCCCAGTCTGACCCTCACTCATTCCCACACACCGCCCCCAGCCTGACCCTCACTGCGGTCCACACACCGTCCACAGCCTGACCCTCACTCCGTCCCACACACCGCCCCCAGCCTGACCCTCACTGCCTCCCACACACCGCCCCCAGCCTGACCCTCACTGCTGTCCACACACCGTCCCCAGCCTGATCCTCACTGCTGTCCACACACCGTCCCCAGACTGATCCTCACTCCGTCCCACACACCGCCCACAGCCTGACCCTCACTGCCTCCCACACACCGCCCCCAGCCTGACCCTCACTCCGTCCCACACACCGCCCCCAGCCTGACCCTCACTGCGTCCCACACACCGCCCCCAGCCTGACCCTCACTCCATCCCACACACCGCCCCCAGCCTGACCCTCACTGCGGTCCACACACCGTCCCCAGCCTGACCCTCACTCCGTCCCACACACCGCCCCCAGCCTGACCCTCACTGCGTCCCACACACCGCCCCCAGCCTGACCCTCACTGCCGCCCACACACCGCCCCCACCCTGACCCTCACTGCTGTCCACACATCGTCCCCAGCCTGACCCTCACTCCGTCCCACACACCGCCCCCAGCCTGACCCTCACTGCGGTCCACACACCGTCCCCAGCCTGACCCTCACTCCGTCCCACACACCGCCCCCAGCCTGACCCTCACTGCCTCCCACACACCGCCCCCAGCCTGACCCTCACTGCCATCCACACACCGCCCCCAGCCTGATCCCCACTGCCGCCCACACACCGACCCCAGCCTGACCCTCACTGCTGTCCACACACCGTCCCCATCCTGACCGTCACTCCGTCCACACACCGCCCTCAGCCTGACCCTCACTGCTGTCCACACACCGTCCCCAGCCTGACCCTCACTGCTGTCCACACACCGTCCACAGCCTGACCCTCACTGTCTCCCACACACCGCCCCCAGCCTGACCCACACTGCTGTCCACACACCGTCCCCAGCCTGACCCTCACTCCGGCCCACACACCGTCCCCAGCCTGAAACTCACTCCGTCCCACACACCGTCCCCAGCCTGACCCTCACTGCGTCCCACACACCGCCCCCAACCTGACCCTCACTGCCTCCCACACACCGTCCCCAGCCTGACCCTCACTGCGTCCCACACACCGTCCCCAGCCTGACCCTCACTCCGTCCCACACACCGTCCCCAGCCTGACCCTCACTCCGTCCCACACACCGTCCCCAGCCTGACCCTCACTCCGTCCCACACACCGCCCCCAGCCTGACCCTCACTGCTGTCCACACACCGTCCCCAGCCTGACCCTCACTCCGTCCCACACACCGCCCCCAGCCTGACCCTCACTGCGGTCCACACACCATCCCCAGCCTGACCCTCACTCCGTCCCACACACTGGCCCCAGCCTGACCCTCACTGCCTCCCACACTCCGCCCCCAGCCTGACCCTCACTGCCGCCCACACACCGCCCCCAGCCAGAGCCTCACTCCATCCCACACACCGTCCCCAGCCTGACCCTCAGTGCGTCCCACACACCGCCCCCAGCCTGACCCTCGCTCCGTCCCACACACCGCCCCCAGCCTGACCCTCACTGCGGTCCACACACCGTCCGCAGCCTGACCCTCACTCTGTCCCACACACCGCCCCCAGCCGGACCTTCCCTGCATCCCACACACCGTCCCCAGCCTGACCCTCACTCCGTCCCACACACCGCCCCCAGCCTGACCCTCACTGCCGCCCACACACCGCCCCCAGCCTGACCCTCACTGCTGTCCACACACCGTCCCCAGCCTGACCCTCACTCCGTCCCACACACCGCCCCCAGCCTGACCCTCACTGCGGTCCACACACCGTCCCCAGCCTGACCCTCACTCCGTCCCACACACCACCCCCAGCCTGACCCTCACTGCCTCCCACACACCGCCCCCAGCCTGACCCTCACTGCTGTCCACACACCGTCCCCAGCCTGATCCTCACAGCTGTCCACACACCGTCCCCAGCCTGATCCTCACTGCCTCCCACACACCGTCCCCAGCCTGACCCTCACTCCATCCCACACACCGCCCCCAGCCTGACCCTCACTGCGTCCCACACACCGCCCCCAGCCTGACCCTCACTCCGTCCCACACACCGCCCCCAGCCTGACCCTCACTGCGGTCCACACACCGTCCCCAGCCTGACGCTCACTCCGTCCCACACACCGCCCCCAGCCTGACCCTCACTGCGTCCCACACACCGTCCCCAGCCTGACCCTCACTCCGTCCCACACACCGCCCCCAGCCTGACCCTCACTGCCGCCCACACACCGCCCCCAGCCTGACCCTCACTGCTGTCCACGCATCGTCCCCAGCCTGACCCTCACTCCGTCCCACACACCGACCCCAGCCTGACCCTCACTGCGGTCCACACACCGTCCCCAGCCTGACCCTCACTCCGTACCACACACCGCCCACAGCCTGACCCTCACTGCCTCCCACACACCGCCCCCAGCCTGACCCTCACTGCTGTCCACACACCGTCCCCAGCCTGATCATCACTGCTGTCCATACACCGTCCCCAGCCTGATCCTCACTCCGTCCCACACACCGTCCCCAGCCTGACCCTCACTCCGTCCCACACACCGTCCCCAGCCTGACCCTCACTCCGTCCCACACACCGCCCCCAGCCTGACCCTCACTGCTGTCCACACACCGTCCCCAGCCTGACCCTCACTCCGTCCCACACACCGCCCCCAGCCTGACCCTCACTGCGGTCCACACACCATCCCCAGCCTGACCCTCACTCCGTCCCACACACTGGCCCCAGCCTGACCCTCACTGCCTCCCACACTCCGCCCCCAGCCTGACCCTCACTGCCGCCCACACACCGCCCCCAGCCAGAGCCTCACTCCATCCCACACACCGTCCCCAGCCTGACCCTCAGTGCGTCCCACACACCGTCCGCAGCCTGACCCTCACTCTGTCCCACACACCGCCCCCAGCCGGACCTTCCCTGCATCCCACACACCGTCCCCAGCCTGACCCTCACTCCGTCCCACACACCGCCCCCAGCCTGACCCTCACTGCCGCCCACACACCGCCCCCAGCCTGACCCTCACGGCTGTCCACACACCGTCCCCAGCCTGACCCTCACTCCGTCCCACACACCGCCCCCAGCCTGACCCTCACTGCGGTCCACACACCGTCCCCAGCCTGACCCTCACTCCGTCCCACACACCACCCCCAGCCTGACCCTCACTGCCTCCCACACACCGCCCCCAGCCTGACCCTCACTGCTGTCCACACACCGTCCCCAGCCTGATCCTCACAGCTGTCCACACACCGTCCCCAGCCTGATCCTCACTGCCTCCCACACACCGTCCCCAGCCTGACCCTCACTCCATCCCACACACCGCCCCCAGCCTGACCCTCACTGCGTCCCACACACCGCCCCCAGCCTGACCCTCACTCCGTCCCACACACCGCCCCCAGCCTGACCCTCACTGCGGTCCACACACCGTCCCCAGCCTGACGCTCACTCCGTCCCACACACCGCCCCCAGCCTGACCCTCACTGCGTCCCACACACCGTCCCCAGCCTGACCCTCACTCCGTCCCACACACCGCCCCCAGCCTGACCCTCACTGCCGCCCACACACCGCCCCCAGCCTGACCCTCACTGCTGTCCACGCATCGTCCCCAGCCTGACCCTCACTCCGTCCCACACACCGACCCCAGCCTGACCCTCACTGCGGTCCACACACCGTCCCCAGCCTGACCCTCACTCCGTACCACACACCGCCCACAGCCTGACCCTCACTGCCTCCCACACACCGCCCCCAGCCTGACCCTCACTGCTGTCCACACACCGTCCCCAGCCTGATCATCACTGCTGTCCATACACCGTCCCCAGCCTGATCCTCACTCCGTCCCACACACCGTCCCCAGCCTGACCCTCACTGCCATCTTTACACCGTCCCCAGCCTGACTCTCACTCCGTCCCACACACCGTCCCCAGCCTGACCCTCACTCCGTCCCACACACTGTCCCCAGCCTGACCCTCACTCCGTCCCACACACCGTCCCCAGCCTGACCCTCACTCCGTCCCACACACCGTCCCCAGCCTCACCCTCACTGCCATCTTTACACCGTCCCCAGCCTGACCCTCACTGCGTCCCACACACCGTCCCCAGCCTGACCCTCACTCTGTCCCACACACCGTCCCCAGCCTGACCCTCACTGCCTCCCACACACCGTCCCCAGCCTGACCCTCACTTCGTCCCACACACCGTCCCCAGCCTGACCCTCACTGCCTCCCACACACCGCCCCCAGCCTGACCCTCACTGCTGTCCACACACCGTTCCCAGCCTGACCCTCACTGCCTCCCACACACCGTCCCCAGCCTGATCCCCACTGCGTCCCACACACCGCCCCCAGCCTGACCCTCACTGCTGTCCACACACCGTTCCCAGCCTGACCCTCACTGCCTCCCACACACCGCCCCCAGCCTGACCCTCACTCCGTCCCACACACCGTCCCCAGCCTGACCCTCACTGCCTCCCAAACACCGTCCCCAGCCTGACCCTCACTGGGTCCCACACACCGCCCCCATCCTGACCCTCACTGCCTCCCACACACCGCCCCCAGCCTGTCCCCCACTGCCGCCCACACACCATCCCCAGCCTGACCCTCACTCCGTCCCACACACCGCCCCCAGTCTGACCCTTACTGCTGCCCACACACCGTCCCCAGCCTGACCCTCACTCTGTCCCACACACCGCCCCCAGCCTGACCCTCACTCCGTCCCACACACCGTCCACAGCCTGACTCTCACTGCCTCCCACACACCGCCCCCAGCCTGACCCTCACTGCTGCCCACACACCAGCACCAGCCTGACCCTCACTCCGTCCCACACACCGCCCCCAGCCTGACCCTTACTGCTGCCCACACACCGTCCCCAGCCTGACCCTCACTCTGTCCCACACACCGCCCCCAGCCTGACCCTCACTCCGTCCCACACACTGTCCACAGCCTGACCCTCACTGCCTCCCACACACCGCCCCCAGCCTGACCCTCACTGCTGCCCACACACCAGCACCAGCCTGACCCTCATCGCTGTCTAATACCGCCCCCAGCTTGACCCTCACTGCCGGCCACACACCAACCCCAGCCTGACCCTCATCGTCGTCCAACACCGCTCCCAGGCTGACACTCACTGCCAACCACACATTGCCCCACAGCCTGACACTCACCGCCGTAGACTCACCCCCCCGCCTGACCCTCACTGCCGCTCACACAACACCCCCAGCCTGACCCTCAGCATTGTCAAAAACTACTCCCAGCATAACCCTCAACGCTGCCCACACATTGTCCCACAGCCTGACACTCACCGCCCTCATCCTAACCATCACCAGCATCTACGCACCACGCCCAGCCTGACCCTTACCACCGTCTGCACACCACCCCAGTCAGAATCCACACTGCCCCCAGCCTGACCCTAACTGCCGTCCACACACCGCTCCCAACCCGACCTTCTCTGCCATCCACACACCAACCCAGCCTGACCCTCACTGCCATCCACACATTGACCCAGCCTGACCCTTACCACCATCTGCACACCACCTCAGTCTGACTCTCACCAGAATCCACACTGCCCCAAGCCTGAACCTAACCGCCGTCCACACACCGCCCCCAACCCGACCTTCTCCACCATCCACACATCGCCCCAGCCTGGCCTTCACCGGCATCCACACACCACCCCCAGCCTGACGCTTACTGCCATCAACACAATGCCCCCAGACTGACCCTCAGCGCCATCCACACACCGACCCAGACTGATCTTCACTGCCGCCCATACAATGCCCCCAAGACTGACCCTCAGCACCATCCATACACCGCCCACAGCCTGACCCTTACCACCATCCACACACTGCCCTCAGCCTGACTCTCAGCGCCGTCCACACACTGCCCCCAGCCTGACACTCACCACCGTCCACACACTGCCCCCAGCCTGACCCTTACTGCCATCCACACACCGACCCAGACTGATCTTCACTGCCGCCCATACAATGCCCCCAAGACTGACCCTCAACGCCATCCATACACCGCCCCCAGCCTGACCCTCACCACCTTCCAAAGACCGCCCCCAGGCTGGCCCTCACTGATGCCCACACACCGCCCTCAACCTGACCCTTACTGCTACCCACAAATCACCCCATCCTGACTCTCACTGCCGTCCAACACTGCCCCCCGCCTGACCCTCACTGCCGATCATACACAGCCAACAGCCTGACTATCACCACCATCCACACACCGCCCCCAGCTTGAGCCTCACCACCGTCCACATAGTGCCCCCAGCCTGACACTCACCACCGCCGACACGCCGCCCCCAGGCTGACCCTCAATGCTGTTCACACAGCACCCCCAGCCGTCTCTCACTACTGTCCACACACCGCCCCCCAGCCAGACCCTCACCATCGTCCACACACCGACCCCAGCCTGACCCTCACCACCTTCCAAAGACCGCCCCCAGGCTGGCTCTCACTGCCATCCACACACTGCCCTTAGCCTTAGCCTCACCAATGTCCAACAGCGACCCCAGCCAGACGCTCACTGCCGTCCACACACCACCCCCCAGCCTGACCCTCACCGCCCCGGACTCACTGCCCTCAGCCTGTCCCTCACCGCCCCCAGCTTGTCCTTACCACCCCCAGCCTGACCTTACCGCCCCCATCCTGACTCTCACCGCCGTCCAACATTGCCCCCTGCCTGACCCTCACCACCGTTCAACACCACCCCCAGCCTGACCCTCACTGACGCCCACACACCACCCCCAGCCTGACCCTCACCACCATTCAACACCACCCCCAGCCTGACCCTCACTGCCGCCCACACACCACCCCCAGCCTGACCAACAACACCGTCCAACACCATCCCCAGCCTGACTCTCACTGACGCCCACACACCACCCCCAGCCTGATCCTCACCGCCGCCCACACACCACCCCCAGCCTGACTCTCACTGCAGCCCACACACCACCCCCAGCCTGACCCTCACCGCCGTCCAACACCACCCCCAGCCTGACCCTCACTGCCACCCACACACCACCCGCAGCCTGACCCTGCCGCCGTCCAACACCACCCCCAGCCTGACCCTCACCGCCGTCCAACACCACCCCCAGCCTGACCCTCACTGCCACCCACACACCACCCCCAGCCTGACCCTGCCGCCGTCCAACACCACCCCCAGCCTGACCCTCACCGCCGTCCAACACCACCCCCAGCCTGACCCTCACTGCCACCCACACACCACCCCTTGCCTGACCTTCAACGTCATCCAACATCGCTCCCGACCTGACCCTCAATGTCGCCCACACATTGCCCCACAGCCTGACACTCACCGCCGTCCACTCACCGCCCCCAACCTGACCCTCAGTGCCATCCGCACACTGCCCCCAGGCTGACCCTCACTGCCACCCACAAACCACCCCCAGACTGACCCTCAATGCCGTTCACACACCGCCCCCAGGCTGACCCTCACTGCTGCCCAGACACCATCCCCAGTTTGACCCTCACCGCCATCCACACACCGCCCCTCACTGCCGCCTACACACCGCCCCCAAACTGACCCTCACCATCGTCCACACACCGCCCCCAGCCAGACCCTCACTGCTCCGCCACACACCACCCCACAGCCTGACCCTCACCGCCCCGGACGCACTGCCCCCAGCCGGACCCTCACCGCAACCAGCCTGACCTTACCGCCCCCAGCCTGACCTTACCGCCCCCAGCCTGACCCTCGCCACTGTCCAACATTGCCACCAGCCGAACCCTCGCCGCCATTCAGCACCATCCAAGCCTGATCCTCACCGCCAACCACGCACCGCCCCCAGACTGGCCCTCTCTGCCGCCCACATACCACCCCCAATCTAACCCTCACCATCGTCCACACACCACCCCCAGCCAGAACCTCACTGCTCCGCCTCACCCCACCCCCTAGCCTGATCCTCACCACCCCGGACGCACTGCCCCCAGCCGGACCCTCACTGCACCCAGCCTGACCTTACTGCCCCAAGCCTGACCTTACTGCCCCCAGCCTGATCCTCACCGCCCCAGACGCACTGCCCCCAGCCGGTCCCTCACCACACCCAGCCTGACCTTACGGCCCCCAGCCTGACCCTGACTGCTGTCCCTGTGAGGGACCCTGTGAGGGTCAGGCTGGGCATGGCGTGTAGACGGCGGCGAGGGTCAGGCTGGGGGTGATGTGTGGATGGCAGAAAGGATCAGACTGGAGACAGTATTTGCGTGGTGGTGAGGGTCAGACTGAGCACCGTGTGTGGGCGGCAGCGAGGGTCAGACTGGGGGCGGTGTGTGGATGGCACTGAGGGTCAGTCTAGGGGTGGTGTGTGGGTGGCAGCGATGATAATGCTTGGGGTAGTGTGTAGACTGTGGTGAGGGTCAAGCTAGGGGCTGTGTGTAGACGGCGCTGAGGGTCAGGTTGAGGGCGGTGTGTGAGCGGCAGTGAGGACCAGGCTGGGGGCGGAGTGTGGATGGTGGTGAGGATCAGACTGAGGGCGGTGTGTGGATGGCGCTGAGGGTCGGGCTGGGGGTGGTGTGTGGGCGGTAGTGAGGGTCAGGCTGGAGTGGTGTTGAATGGTGGTGAGGGACAGGTTGGTGGCAATGTTGGACAGTGGTGAGGGTCAGGCTGGGGGCGGTAAGGTCAGGCTGGGTGCGTTAGGGTCCGGCTGGGGGCAGTGCGTCCGGGGCGGTGAGGGTCAGGCTGTGGGGTGGGGTGTGAATGACATTCAGGGTCAGTCTGGGGGTGGTGTGTGGGCGGCAGTGAGGGTCAGGCTGGGGGCGGTGTGTGAATGACATTCAGGGTCAGTCTGGGGGTGGTGTGTGGCAGAGCAGTGAGGGTCTGGCTGGGGGCGGTGTGTGAATGACATTCAGGGTCAGTCTGGGGGTGGTGTGTGGGTGGCAGTGAGGGTCAGCCTGGGAGCAGTATGTGCATCGTACTGAGGGTGAGGCTGGGAGCGGTGTGTGAATGGCATTGAGGGGCAGTCTGGGGGTGTATGAGGGCAGCAGTGAGGGCCAGGCTGGGGGTGATATGTGGGCAGCAGTGAGGGCCAGGCTGAGGGCAGTGTTGGACAGCAGTGAGGGTCAGGACGGGGGCGGTGTTGAACGGCGGTGAGGGTCAGGCTGGGGGCAATGGTGGATGGCGGTGAGGAACAGGCTGGGGGCAGTAAGGTCAGGCTTGGGGCGGTAAGGTCAGGCTGGGGGCGGTGAGGGTCCAGCTGGGGGCAGTGAGTCGAGGGCGGTGAGGGTCAGGCTGGGGGTAGCGTGTGGATGGTGGTGAGGGTCAGGCTAGGGGCGGTGAGTGGGCGGCAGTGAGGGTCAGGCTGGGGGTGGTGTTGAACGGCGGTGAGGGTCAGGCTGGGGGCAATGGTGGATGGCGGTGAGGAACAGGCTGGGGGCAGTAAGGTCAGGCTTGGGGCGGTAAGGTCAGGCTGGGGGCGGTGAGGGTCCAGCTGGGGGCAGTGAGTCGAGGGTGGTGAGGGTCAGGCTGGGGGTAGCGTGTGGATGGTGGTGAGGGTCAGGCTGGGGGCGGTGTGTGGACGGTGGTGAGGTTCGGGCCGGGGGCGGTGTGTGGAAGGTGGTAAGGGTCAGGCTGGGGGCGGTGTGTGCACGGCAGTGAGGGAAAGCCTGCGGTGGTGTGTGGACGGCAGTGAGGTTCAGACTGGGGGTGGAGTGTCAGCGGTGGTGAGTGTCAGGCTGGGGGCAGGATGGGGACGGTGGTGAGGGTCAGGCTGTGGCTAGTGTGTGGAGGGTGGTGAGTGTCAGGTTGGGGCGGTGTGTGGACGGCGCTAAGAGTCAGGCTGAGGGCAGTGTGTGGATGGTGGTGAGGGTCAGGTTGTTGGCAGTGTGTGGATGGTACTTAGGGTCAGGATGGGGTGGTTTGTGGGTAGCAGTAAGGGTCAGGCTGAGTGCGGTGTGTGGGCATCAGTGAGGGCCAGCCTGGGGGCGGTCTTTGGAAGGTGGTGAGAGTCAGGCTGGGGGCGGTGTATGGATGGCGCTGAGGATCAGTCTTGGGGGCATTGTATGGGCGGCAGTGAAGATCAGTCTGGGTCGGTGTGTGGATGGCAGTAAGGGTCAGGCTGGGTCGGTGTGTGGATGGCGGCGAAGGGCAGGTTGGGAGCGGTGTGTGGACGGCAGTGAGGGTCAGGCTGGGGGCAGTGTGGATTCTGGTGAGAGTCAGACTGAGGTGGTATGCAGACAGTGGACGGTGGTAAGGGTCAGGCTGGGTCGGTGTGTGGATGGCAGTGAGGGTCAGGCTGGTGGTGGTGTGTGGATGGCGGTGAAGGTCAGGCTGGGGCGATGTGTGGATGGCGGCGAAGGTCAGGCTGGGGCGATGTGTGGATGGCGGCGAAGGTCAGGTTGGGGGCGGTGTGTGGACGGCAGTGAGGGTCAGGCTGGGGGCAGTGTGGATTCTGGTGAGAGTCAGACTGAGGTGGTATGCAGACAGTGGACGGTGGTAAGGGTCAGGCTGGGTCGGTGTGTGGATGGCAGTGAGGGTCAGGCTGGTGGTGGTGTGTGGATGCCGGTGAAGGTCAGGTTGGGGACGATGTGTGGACGGCAGAGAGGTTCAGGTTGGGGGCGGTGTGTGGACGGCGGTGAGGGTCAGGCTGGGGGCAATGTGGATTCTGGTGAGAGTGAGATTGGGGTGGTGTGCGGATGCTGGTGATGGTTAGGCTGGGGGGCGGTAAGTGTCAGGGTGTGGCACAATGTGTGGGCAGCATTGAGGGTCAGGCTGGGAGCGGTGTTGGATGATGGTGAGGGTCAGGCTGAGGGCGGTGAGTGGACGGTGGTGAGTGTCAGGCTGTGGGACAATGTGTGGGCAGCGTTGAGGTTCAGGCTGGGAGCGGTGTTCGACAATGCTGAGGGTCAGGCTGAGGGTGTTGTGTGAGCAGCAGTGAGGGTCAGGCTGGGGGTGGTGAGTGGACAGCGGTGAGTGTCAGGCTGTGGGGCAATGTGTGGGTGGCAGTAAGGGTCAGGCTGGAGGCGGAATGTGGTTAGCAGTGAGTGTCAGCCTGGGAGCGGTGTGGGACGACGATGAGGGGCAGGCTGGGATTGGTGTGTGGGCGGCAGTGAGGATCAAGCTGGGGGCGGTGTGTGGGCGGCAGTGTGGGTCAAGCTGGGGGCGGTATTGGACAGCAATGAGGGTCAGGCTGGTGGTGGTGTGTGGGCGGCAGTGAGGGTCAGGCTGGGGGCGGTGTGTGGGAGGCAGTGAGGGTCAGGCTGGTAGCGGTCTTGCACGGCGGTAGGGGTCAGGCTGGGGGCCGTGTGTGAGTGGGCAATCGTGCTGTGTGCTGTTGCAGTCTCCTGAATGGGGAGCAGACTTTGAAAACTCCGGGCCCCAGAGGAAAGGCATTTAATCGATTCACTGAATCATTGATTGTCCGAATGAATTAGTGCCCACCCAACTCGTTCACATAATTGAGGTTCCTCTGTCGGTGGGAACATGATTTGGAAGGGTTTAGAGGGATATGGGCCAGGTGCTGGCAGGTGGGACTAGAATGGGTTGGGATACCTGGTCAGCATGGACGGGTTGGCCCGAAGGGTCTGTTTCTCTGCTGTATATCTCTATGACTCTATGATCTTCCAGCAAATTTTGTATCCAAATCTCCCCATCTCCTTGTATTCTATGGTGATGGACTTGCTAACCCGTGTGTTATGTGGACCCTTGCTGAACGTCTTTCTGAAATCCAAGTTAGTGATTTCCGTGCACAATTTCATGCTGACTATCCCTAATCATTCTTGTCTTTCCAATTACATGTACATCCTGCCCCTGAGAAGCCCTTCCAACAACTTGCCTTCTACTGACTACAGGCTCACCGGTCTATAGTTTGTTGACTTTTCCTTACCGCCTTTCTCAAATAATGGCACCAGCCTTCCAGGATTTGGAGGGATATAGGCTGGGTGCTGGCAGGTGGGACTAGATTGGGTTAGGATATCTGGTCGGAGGAGAAAGTGAGGTCTGCAGATGCTGCAGATCAGAGCTGAAAATGTGTTGCTGGAAAAGCGCAGCAGGTCAGGCAGCATCCAGGGAACAGGAGAATCGACGCTTCGGGCATAAGTCGATTCTCCTGTTCCTTGAATGCTGCCTGACCTGCTGCGCTTTTCCAGCAACACATTTTCAGCTTAGGATATCTGGTCGGCATGGATGGGTTGGATGGAAGGGTCTGTTTCCATGTTGTACATCTCAATGACTCTGACTCTAAATGGCCAGTTTCCACACCACAGTGATTCTACGAGAAACCCATTTGGACAGGTACCTCATAGGAAATGTTTGGATACATGTGGACCAAGGGGAGGCAGGTGAGATTACCTCAGTTTGGAATTATGTTTGACATGGATTGATTGGATCACAGGATCTGTTTCCATGCTACATAACATTACGACTCTAATTCTTGCTATCTCTGCATCCCTCCCTCTTCACATCTCTCCCTATCTCTGTCACCTCACCCAGCCTCACAACTCTTCCTTATCTTCCAAGTTTGTGAGAAGATTTGTAGCTCGGGTGATCGTTGTTGTGGTTCTGTTCACCGAGCTGGGAATTTGTGTTGCAGATGTTTTGTCCCCTGTCTAGGTGACATCCTCAGGGCTTGGGAGCTTCCTGTGAAGCCCTTCTGGGATGTTTCCTCCGACATTTATAGTGGTTCAGCAACTGACAACCGGAAGCGGCAGAGACAGGCCACTATAAATGCCGGAGGAAAAATCACAGAAGCGCTTCACAGGAGGTTCCGAAGCACTGAGGATGTCACCTAGACAGGGGACGAAACGTCTGCAAGTCAAATTTCCAGCTCGGCGAACATCTTCCTTATCTCTAATAATTCCTCTCCAGCCTCAGACGCCTCCCTAACTCTAATCCCCTCCAGTCTCTGAAAGTTGTGCTATATGTGCCTTTCTTTGATTCCAGCCTTGAGGATATCCCATTTTTATTTCTCACTTGATGATGGCTCTTTCAGATTCCTGCATCGAGCTCCAGAATTTCCTCCTAAACCGCTCCATCTTCTTTCCTCCCAAACACATTGACCAATCATGTGTCATCTATTCTACTATCATTTTTTCTGACTTGTTTTCAAAGGTGGCCGGTCATATTCCTATATTAAGTGTCTTGAGGTTTACAGCACAGAAAAAGGCTCTGTGGGCCATTGAGTCTGTGCCAGTAAAGAAAACTATAACCAAACTATCCTGATCCATTTTCCAATACACTGTCATTCGCACCATCTGTCTTGGTATCACAAGTGTGCACCTAAATATGCCTTAAATGCTGTTGGGAATTCCTTGTATCCCACCCTCCCAGACAGTGAGGTTTAGTGCAACTGTTGCTCGATGATGGAATCACCCACAGGAACACAGATTAGCTGGGTCTGTGCAAACCAGAGATCGCCCACACATTGGGAAGGATGGCAGGGTCCCTGAGATGGGGCACAGGGGATTTACCAGGATGGTTCAAGGAATGGGGGATTGTAGCAGCATGTTTTGGATATTCTTTTACATTATTCATTGGTCTGATATAGTTGTTGCTGATACATTGGGTAGATAATATCGATCTACAATAGATGGACTCTCCTTCCCAACCTCTCCCCTTGCCTAGGCTGGGGTAACCTTCAGGTTAAACCACCACCAGTCATCTCTCCCTAATGAGAGAGCAGCCCTATGGTCTGGTAGGACAATACTGACTTTGCCTCTACACAGTGATGTCACTGTACCTCGGGGGTGGGGAGAGGGAATGCTGAAGGTGGTGGATGGGACACCACTCAGGCACAGTGCTTTGTCCTGGAGAATGTTCCCTTTCTTTAACATTGCTGGGGGGGGATGGGGGGTACACTGATGTAGGTGAGTGGACACTGTTCCAACACAATCCTGATGTGTACCTTTTCGGGAGCAAACGGACATTGGGGAATCAGGGGTTTGGAGAAACTGAGATTGCTCTCCTTGTAGCAAAGGAAATTTGGGGAGCTGTGACAGAGGGGTTTACAAAGGTTACCCGTTATAATAATAAACCTGACACCCATCAGCTCATTATACAAGGAGTGCAGGACACAATGAAGGTGTGGGGAGAACTATTGAGAGAATGGGATGATTGAAAGGAGAACTTTTATGCAGTAAATGGGATTGAGCTGGAACACAATGTTCACGCACAATGTGAATATCCAGGTCCTGATGAATTGAGTAAGAGTTTGGCGTTACAGTTACTCAGATTACCATCTGAATACCCACCTGTAGTATCCTGTAATACAAGTTTATAAAATCCATCACTGTCAGTTCAGGTTAGAAACTCACACCATCCCCTCCTCCTGGCCCAGGATGACTGGACACATTACGCCTTGTGGAGGTCAGCAGTTAGTTCAGGGGGAAATCTATGTGGGTTTCTAGGAGTTTCCACCTTGGGACTTCATGTGACTGAACAGGGCAGATCTTTCATAGATGGACAGAATGACCCAAGAGTCAGTGAGATGTGGAGAGCAGGATTTCCTTCTTTTTCTTTCCTTCCGTGTTGCCGCTGTGCCTCATCAATAAGACATGGGGGGTGAAAGGCTCATGCAGCTCGATGGGCAAGTTGTCTCCATTCTGACCAATGGGCAGCAAGCTCCTCCCTGTCATCCCATAGAGTCTCACGAAAAACAGAGCAACACTGCACGCTTCCCACTGCCCAGGATTCCCAGTAAACGGTTAGAAGAATTCAGGGGTGGGGATATCTGTCAGAAAAGGCATAACTGTAAAGGTCTAAGAGGATTGTGAAGTGAGAGAGATGCACAGGAGAAGGGGGCAACAAGTTGCCAGATGGAGTATAATTTGGGAAAATGGGAAGTTGGTCATTTTGGAGGGGATAATAAAAGAATAGTGTGCTATTTAAATGGTGGAAACTGTAGAAAGTTGCACCACAAAGGGACCAGGGGTAATTGTGCAGGAAACACAGAAAGCAGCAGATTCTGGGTCAGTCACGGAATCAAGGGTTCGGCTTCAGATTCGTCAAGTTTAAGGCAACACCGACACGGGTAAGGGGTTTCAGTAACAATGGAGCTGGGGTGAGGGGGATGTGGGATATTGGTAAATTAATGTTATTTCTGCAATTATAATTTCTGATACAAGGTAAATGAACTCACACCAGTGTGTAATTGTTTCAGCCAAGAGCTGAGTCATCAAGAATGGAAACTATGTTGAGGAAATATATAATTGTTTTTGTATTAGCTAGCATTGTATGTCAGCATGAAACGTGATTGCAGAACAATGGTAGATTTTATGGGCAAATAGATAAGATGTTGTGAGGGGATGCAGTCAAGCTAGAAAGCCTGTATAAACAGTAGGTTTTCCATTTTTACAGAGACACAGGGACAAACCCTAACTAAAGAGGTCAGAGAGATCAGAGTGGTCTCGGGAGAGGCCCAGATGGAAAGAGTAGATACTGATGAAGAAAGAATATGCCTAACAATGACCTGCAGTGGGATGAGGTCAAACGGCCTTGTGAGGCCAGAACGAAGCATTTTTTCACAGACAAGGCCGGATGAGCAGGAGTGGTGGGATCAGTCTTCGGGAAGTGGAGGATGTAAACGGAGGCGGGGGTGGGGGGGAAGGGGGGAAACAATGAAATAAGAAACCCTATGTAGGAACCAAATGATATAAATATCCAATGTTTGTTAAATTTGGTGTGTGTATGTCCTCTGCCTTGCCTGGCACTGGACATCACACCCAACTGCAAGTGGGTGTATAGGACACTACTGATTCCGATCTTGTCTCAGACTGCAATGATTGAAGTGTGTGAGCTTTGTTTCTCACAGGGAGACAAGCAACGTTTAACAGAATGGAATTCCTGGTGTTTGTGATTGTGTGGATGTCTGATCAGAAGGTCACCTTGGGGTCAGATATAACAGCAATATTGTGAAGAATGTAGTTTTACCTCAGATATTTCCCAGTGGGAGGGAGGGGCTCAGCAGTAAGGGAAAGGAATTTGTAATAGCAACTGAAGGCAATGGTTTTAACCATTGCAATGTTTCATTGGAGAAAACTGCAGCTAATCGAGTAGTGGGAGCACGGTAAGCAGTTTGATAACTGAGTAACAGTGGAGTAATGGAGAGGGATGATGGGGAGGGAGAGCTGGGCAGTGTCAGTGTACATTTGAAACCCAAAACGGTGTTTTCGGACAATGTCACCTCCTGGCAGTATGTAGGTGAGAAAAAGGAGAGTCTAAGGATAGACCCTTCGATTCCCTACAGTGTGGAAACAGTCCCTTCGGCCTAACAAGTCCACACCAACCCTCCGAAGAGGAACCCATCCAGACCCATTCCCCTACGTTTACCACTGATTGATGCACCTAACACTACAGGCACCTTAGCATGGCCATTTCACCTAACCTGCACATCTTTGGACTGTGGAAATAAACCGGAGCACCCGGAGGAAACCCACGCAGACACTGGGAGAATGTGCAAACTCCACACAGACAGTCGCCCGAGTCTGGAATCGAAGCTGGGTCCCTGATGCTGTGAGGCAGCAGTGCTCACCATTGAGCCACCGTGCTGGCCAACCCTTGAGGGACACCACATGCAATGAATTCAGAAAGGAAATCAGAGAGGGTATCACAGCTACAGAAGTTACCATTGTCGAGGAGGGTCCGCCTACTGAGTCAGTATGGGTGGAAATTAGGATCAGTAAGGGAGCAGTCACCTCATTAGGGGTTTACTACAGCACCCCCGCCCCCGCCCCCCCCCCCCCGACCCCCACCAACAACAGCAGGGAGATTGAAGAAAGCATAGGTCAGCAGATTTTGGTAAAGAGTGAATGTAATAGGGTTGTTGTAATGGGTGACTTTAACTTTCTCAATATAGATTGGAACCTCCTTCGAGCAGTTGGTTTTGTAAGGTGTGTTCAGGAGGGTTTCCTAACTCAGCACCTTGAAGCGGCCGACGAGGGGAGAGGCCATTTTGATTTTGGTGCTCGGCAATGAGCCAGGGCAGGTGTCAGATCTTGCGGTGGGAGAGCATTTTGGTGATAGTGACCACAACTGCCTCACATTCTATATAGCCATGGAGAAGGAGAGAAGCAGGCACAATGGGAGGATATTTAACTGGGGAAAGGGAAACTATGATACTATCAGACGTGTGTTGGGAACCATGGATTGGGAGTAATTATTCCATGGAAAGGCCACTATAGACATGTGGAGACGGTTTAAGGAACAGTTGTTGCGAGTGATGCATAAATGTGTTCCTCTGAGTCAGGCAAGAAGGGGTAAGATAAAGGAACCTTGGATGTCGAGAGCGGAGGATCTTCTCGTCAAAAGAAAGAAGGCAGCTTACGTAAGGTGGAGGAAGGAAGGGTCTTGGTCAGCTCTAGAGGATTACAGGCAGGCGAGGAAGGAGCTCAATAATGGCCTGAGGAGAACCAGGAGGGGGCAGGAAAAAGGCTTGACAGGAAGGATTAGGGAGAATCCAAAGACATTTTACACGGATGTGAGGAGTAAGACAATGATCAAAGAAAGAGTAGGGCCGCTCAGGGATAGCATGGGGAACTTGTGTGTAGAGTCTGAGGAGGCAGGGGAACCCCCTAAATGAGTTTTTTGCTTCTGTCTTTACTAAAGAAAAGTACCTTGTAGTGAATGAAACCATTGAGGAGCAGGTAAGCATGCTGGAACAGATAGAGATTGAGGAAGCTGATGTGCTGAACATTTTGACAAACATTAAGATGAACAAGTCACCAGGGCCAGACCAGATTTGTCCTCGGCTGCTTTGGGAAGTGAGAAATGTGATTGCTTCGCTACTTGCGAATATCCTTACATCCTCGCTCTCCATTGGAGTCGTACCTGAGGACTGGAGGGATGCAAATATAATTCCTCTCTTCAAGAAAGGAAATAGGGAAATCCCCAGCAATTACAGACCAGACACTCTCACGTCTGTTGTCTGTAAGGAGTTAGAAAGGATTCTAAGGTACAGGATTTATGAGCATCTGGAAGAGCATGGCTTGATTTAATGCAATCAACACGGCTTTGTGAGGGGCACGTCATGCCTCACAAACCTTACTGAGTGCTTTGAGGATGTTACTAGGCAAGTTGATGAGGGTCGAGCTGTGGATGTGGTGTATATGGACTTCAGTAAGGCATTTGATAAGGTTCCCCATGGTAGGTTCATTCAGAAGGTCAGGAAGAATGGGATACAGGGAAACTTAGCTGTCTGGATACAGAATTGGCTGGCCTACAGAAGACAGCGAGTGTTCGTAGAAGGAAAATATTCTGCCTGGAAGTCAGTGGTGAGTGGTGTTCCACAGGGCTCTGTCCTTGGGCCTCTACTGTTTATAATTTTTATTAATGACTTGGATGAGGGGATTGAAGGAGGGTTCAGAAAGTTTGCAGACGACACAAAGGTTGGAGTGTCGTTGACAGGAAAGAGGGTTATTGTTGGCTGCAGCGGGACATTGACAGGATGCAGAGATGGGCTGAGAGGTGGCAGATGGAGTTCAACCTGAATAAATGGAGGTGATGCATTTTGGAAGGTCAAATTTGAAAACTGAGTACAGGATTAAAGACAGGATTCTTGGCAGTGTGGAGGAACAGAGGGATCTTGGGGTGCAGGTACATAGATCCCTTAAAATGGCCACTCAAGTGGACAGGGTTGTTAAGAAAGCATATGGTGTTTTGGCTTTCATTAACAGGAGGATTGTGTTTAAGAGTCGTGAGATCTTGATACAGCTCTATAAAACTTTGGTTAGAACGCACTTGGAATACTGTGTCCAGTTCTGGTCGCCCTATTATAGGAAAGATGTGGATGCATTGGAAAGGATTCAGAGGAGGTTTACCAGAATGCTGCCTGGAATGGAGGGCTTATCTAACAAAGAGAGATTGACTGAGCTCGGACTTCTTTCAGTGGAAAAAAGAAGGAAGACAGGGGACCTAATTGAGGTATACAAGATAATGAGAGGCATAGATAGAGTTGATAGCCAGACACTTTTTTTCCCAGGGCAGAAATTGCTAACACGTGAGGTCATAGTTTTAAGGTGTTTGGAGGAAAATATAGAGGGGATGTCAGAGGCGGGTTCTTTAAGCAGAGAGTTGCGAGAGCATGGAATGCGTTGCAAGCAGCAGTTGTGGAAGCGAGGTCATTGGGGATATTTAAGTGACTGCTGGACATGCATATGGTCACAGAAATTTGAGGGTTCATACTTTAGGTTTCCCATACATGAGGATCGATGGTCAGCACAGCATCAAGGGCTGAAGGGCCTGTTCTGTGCTGTACTGTTCGATGTCCTATGTTCTATGTTCTATGAAGTGTATCTGTACCTTTCGACCATCTGCACCCTGTACTGACAGATAGTGCTCCCTCAATACCTTAGAAACCATCCCCTCAGTATGTTTATCCCCAAAGCACCTCGACAGAACATTTATGCCTTCAACACCTCAGAAAGGAAACCTGTTGCCCCCTTGGACCGTGTTCATCCCCAAATCTGTTCTCACTGTGATGACCCACAGCCACCTCCATGATTGGAGCCCAGGGCCCAGAACATTATTTGAGTCTCTGGATTGATCATACCATCCCTAAGATGTGGAAGCAGGTCATTCGGCCTATCAGGTTCACACTGACCCTCGGCAGAACAGCCCATCCTCCCGCCCCCCCCCCCCCCCCCCCACCATCTCTGGATCCCTTCATTTCCTCTCGCTAGCCCACCCAGCCTGCACATCTTTGGACAGTGGGTGGGAACTGGAGCACCCGGAGGCTGACACGGGGAGAATGTGCCAACTCCACACAGACAGTCGCCCGAGGCTGGAATCGAACCCGGGTGGGGTGAGGCAACACTGAGCCCCCCGTGACCATCCCACCATCTCCTCTCCGTTGATGACCGTTTGATGTCTGTACCCGGGGAGTATCGAACTTGTCTAGCGTTTATTTAAGAAAGACTAGGGACTAGGGCAATGCCTCCACAAGCTCAAGATGCTTGGTCCCCCTCGAAAAAATATTTATATCAATTTCAAAAAGATACTTTATTCACAAAAAACTTTACGTACAAACATAGTCAGTAAAGTTCGGTTCTGTACAGTCTTTACAAGAAATCTTTGCAATGACATATATCCTCCCCTTGGCTGATAAACTGAAATGTTTGGTCTGAGCTATTCCTTCTGAATGAACATCACAAAGTTACATTGAGAAGGATCTTTGTGAAGTGCCTGTGCTCTGTATCTGTTCTCCCATGTACCCCGCCCTCCGAATACAATACCTTACAAAGCCTTCAACCTGTTTGTCAACTTTCAGCAGAAGCAGCCTCAGGGCATTGAACACAGACTGAATGACTCAGTGACGCTTGGATCAGGTCAAATTCTCAATCAAACAGATGGCTGGGGATATTCAGCAGAATTCAGCAGGTAGCAACGGTGAAGAGAAAGAGGAACAATTCGCATTTCAAGTGACCCTTCCTCACAACGGTCTGTTCTGATGGAACGTTCCCGCAGAAATCACTGGATTGAAAGGTGAACTCTCTCTCTGTCTCTTTCTCCCTCTCCCTTCAGAGATGCTGCCGGACATGCTGAGTTTCTTCAGCAATCTCTGTATTGATGGTTCAGGTCTCCAGCGCGTCCGTACAGATTGATTTTAGTGTTGAATTCTCAAGCTTGGTCGATTAAAGGGATTGAATCCCTCTGCTACAAAGGGGGGTCAGTTACCACAGCTAACAGGTTCGTGATGCCAACATTGTTGGCTCAATCTCTATCATGTCTGAAATTACCATGAAGCCCGCAGCTTCTCAACATCGCCCCTCACCTGAGGTGTGTGACCCACCAGGCCTCTCTCTCTGACAAGACAGCAGCTCTCGGGTCCTCCTGGTCTATAATAACTTCCCAACTTTAAAAGGGCACTCCAGTAAGAGAGCTCTTTACATGGTTCAGGTCAAAATCCTGGAGCTCTCTCCCTAACATCACTGTGGGACACCCAAGGACTGCAGCAGGAGAGTACAGCTCATCCACACCTTCCAGACAACTATTAGAGGGTGTGGGAATCACATACAAGCCACATGTGAAAATAAGTTTTATAACAGGTTCACGGTGGATGGTCACTAACTCTGTTTCTTTCCCTGTGTTGAAATCAGCGTAATGAAGGAGCTAAGGGTGGATTGAAAATGACAATGATACCTTCCGTAGGTTGGTGTTTTTTAGAGTTTGTATCGACAGTATGAATGTTTGAGCACTTATTCAAGGGCATGCAGGTATCTGCCAGAGGAAGGGATGGGGGCTGGTACAATTGTGACATTTAAAAGGCATCAGGATGAGTATGTGAATAGGAAGGGTTTAGAGGGGTATCAGCCAAGTGCTAGCTAATGGAATGAAATGAGATGAGAATATCTGGCTGGTATGGACGAGTTGGACAGGAGGGACTGGTTCCAAGCTGTGCATCTCTGTGACTCTGTGCCTCTGAATAGTCTATTACAGAAAGTTTCAGACAGGCCTTGGTTTGTGTGTCTCTCTCAGGCTTCCTCAGACTCTGCAAACCCAATGTCTCCAAATTTCCACAAGACTCTATGAAATAGAAGAAAAGAGGGTCAGTACTGAGGGAGTGCTGCACTCTCCGAGGGTCAGTACTGAGGGAGTGCTGCACTGTCAGAGGATCAGTACTGAGGGAGTGCTGCACTGTCAGAGGGTCAACACTGAGGGAGTGCTGCACTGTCAGAGGGTCAGAACTAAGAGACTGCTGCACTGTCAGAGGGTCAACACTGAGGGAGTGCTGCACTGTCAGAGGGTCAGTACTGAGGGAGTGCTGCACTGTCAGAGGGTCATTACTGAGGAAGTGCTGAACTGTCAGAGTGTCAGTACTGAGGGAGTGCTGCACTGTCAGAGGGTCAACACTGAGGGAGTGCTGCACTGTCAGAGGGTCAGTACTGAGGAAGTGCTGAACTGTCAGAGGGTCAGTACTGAGGGAGTGCTGCACTCTCCGAGGGTCAGTACTGAGGGAGTGCTGCACTGTCAGAGGGTCATTACTGAGGGAGTGCTGCACTGTCAGAGGAACAGAACTGAGGGAGTGCTGCACTGTCAGAGGGTCATTACTGAGGGAGTGCTGCACTGTCAGAGGGTCAACACTGAGGGCGTGCTGCACTGTCAGAGGGTCAGTACTGAGGGAGTTTTGCACTGTCAGAGGGTCATTACTGAGGGCGTGCTGCACTGTCAGAGGTTCAGTACTGAGGGAGTGCTGCACTGTCAGAGGGTCAGTACTGAGGGAGTGCTGCAATGTCAGAGGGTCAGTACTGAGGGCGTGCTGCACTGACAGAGGGTCAGTACTGAGGGAGTGCAGCACTGTCAGAGGGTCAGTACTGAGGGAGTGCTGCACTGTCAGAGGGTCAGTACTGAGGGAGTGCTGCACTGTCAGAGGGTCAGTACTGAGGAAGTGCTGCACTGTCAGAGGGTCAGTACTGAGGGAGTGCTGCACTGTCAGAGGGTCATTACTGAGAGAGTGCTGCACTGTCAGAGGGTCAGTACTGAGGGAGTGCTGCACTGTCAGATGGTCAGTACTGAGGGAGTGCTGCACTGTCAGAGGGTCAGTACTGAGGGAGTTCTGCACTGTCAGAGGGTCATTACTGAGGGGGTGTTACACTGTCAGAGGGTCAGTACTGAGGGAGTGCTGCACTGTCAGAGGGTCAGTACTGAGGGAGTACTGCACTGTCAGAGGGTCAGTACTAAGGCAGTGCTGCACTGTCAGAGGGTCAGTACTGAGGGAGTGCTGCACTGTCAGAGGGTCAGTACTGAGGGAGTGCTGCACTGTCAGAGGGTCATTACTGAGAGAGTGCTGCACTGTCAGAGTGTCAGTAGTGAGGGAGTGCTGCACTCTCAAAGAGTTAGTACTGAGGGAGCGCTGCACTGTTTGAATTTCAGAATTAAAGGTGCGCTGCTCAGTCAAAGAGCTGCACTGTCAGAGGGTCAGTACCGAGGGTGTACCGCACTGTCACACGGTCGGTATGGGGGCAATGCCACAGTGTCCGATGGTCAGTACTGAGGAAGTTCTGCACTGTGTGAGCGTCAGTACTGAGGGAGTGCCGCACTGTCAGAGGGTCAGCACTGAGGCATCACTGCGCTGTCAGAGGGTCAGTACAGAGGGGCTGCTGCATTGCCAGAGGTTGAGCACTGAGGAATCACCGCACTGTCGGACAGTCAGTAGTGAGGGAGCACCTCACTGTCAGAGGTTCAGTCCAGAGGGAATGCCGCACTGTCTGAAGCTCTGTAGTCTGATAGCACTGCACCATCAGAGGGTCAGTACTTAACGAGCACTATACTGTCATAGGGTAGGAACTGAGGGAGCATGTACTATCAAAAGGTCAGTACTGAGGGAGCGCTACACAGTGAGAGTGTCAGTTCCGAGTGAGTGCTATTTCAGAGGGTCGGGACAGAGAGAGCGCTGCATTGTCAGAGAGTCAGTACCGAGCGGGTGCTGAACTATCAGCGGGTCAGTACTGAGGGCGTTCCGCACAGTCAGATGGTCAGTATTGAGAGAGTCTGCATTGTCAGAGGGTCAGTACTGAGGGAGTGCTGCACTGTCAGAGGTTTAGTACAGAGAGACTGCTAAACTGTCAGATAGACAGTACTGAGGCACTGCTGGACTGTCAGAGGTGCAGGACCGAGGCAGAGGGTCAGTACTGAGGGAGTGATACACTGTCAATGGGTCAGTGCTGAGGGAGTGCTACACTGTCAATGAGTCAATACTGAGGCAGTGCTGTACTGTCAGAGTGTCATTTGTGACGGAGTGCAGTACTGTCGGAGGTTTTGTCCTGAGATTGGTCCACAATGTCGGAGGGTCAGTATAGGGCCACTTCCACTATGCCAGAGAGTCAGTACTGAGGGAGCGAATCACTATCAGAGGATCAGTGTGGAGGGAGTGCAGCATTGTCAGAGGGTCAGTGTGGAGGGAGTGCAGCATTGTCAGAGGATCAGTGTGGAGGGGGTGCAGCATTGTCAGAGGATCAGTGTGGAGGGGGTGCAGCATTGTCAGAGGATTAGTGTGGAGGGAGTGCAGCATTGTCAGAGGGTCAGTATGGAGGGAGTGCAGCATTGTCAGAGGATCAGTGTGGAGGGGGTGCAGCATTGTCAGAGGATCAGTGTGGAGGGACTGCAGCATTGTCAGAGGATCAGTGTGGAGGGAATGCAGTATTGTCAGAGGATCAGTGTGGAGGGGGGGCAGCATTGTCAGAGGATCAGCGTGGAGGGAGTGCAGCTTTGTCAGAGGATCAGTGTGGAGGGGGTGCAGCATTGTCAGAGGATCAGTGTGGAGGGAGTGCAGCATTGTGAGAGGATCAGTATGGAGGGTGTACAGCATTGTCAGAGGGTCAGTATGGAGGGAGTGCAGCATTGTCAGAGTATCAGTGTGGAGGGAGTGCAGCATTGTCAGAGTATCAGTGTGGAGGGAGTGCAGCATTGTCAGAGTATCAGTGAGGAGGGGGTGCAGCATTGTCAGAGGGTCAGTGTGGAGGGAGTGCAGCATTGTCAGAGGGTCAGTATGGAGGGAGTGCAGCATTGTCAGAGGGTCAATGTGGAGGGAGTGCAGCTTTGTCAGAGGGTCAGTGTGGAGGGAGTGCAGCATTGTCAGAGGGTCAGTGTGGAGGGAGTGCTGCAATGTCAGTGGGTCAGTGTGGAGGGAGTGCAGCTTTGTCAGAGGATCAGTGTGGAGGGGGTGCAGCATTGTCAGAGCATCAGTGTGGAGGGAGTGCAGCATTGTGAGAGGATCAGTATGGAGGGTGTACAGCATTGTCAGAGGGTCAGTATGGAGGAAGTGCAGCATTGTCAGAGTATCAGTGTGGAGGGAGTGCAGCATTGTCAGAGTATCAGTGTGGAGGGAGTGCAGCATTGTCAGAAGATCAGTGTGGAGGGGGTGCAGCATTGTCAGAGGATCAGTGTGGAGGGGGTGCAGCATTGTCAGAGGATTAGTGTGGAGGGAGTGCAGCATTGTCAGAGGGTCAGTGTGGAGGGGGTCCAGCATTGTCAGAGGATCAGTGTGGAGGGAGTGCAGCATTGTCAGAGGATCAGTGTGGAGGGAATGCAGTATTGTCAGAGGATCAGTGTGGAGGGGGTGCAGCATTGTCAGAGGATCAGTGTGGAGGGGGTGCAGCATTGTCAGAGGGTCAGTGTGGAGGGAGTGCAGCGTTGTCAGAGGGTCAGTATGGAGGGAGTGCAGCATTGTCAGATGGTCAATGTGGAGGGAGTGCAGCTTTGTCAGAGGGTCAGTGTGGAGGGAGTGCAGCATTGTCAGAGGGTCAGTGTGGAGGGAGTGCTGCAATGTCAGAGCGTCAGTGTGGAGGGAGTGCAGCTTTGTCAGAGGATCAGTGTGGAGGGGGTGCAGCATTGTCAGAGGATCAGTGTGGAGGGAGTGCAGCATTGTGAGAGGATCAGTATGGAGGGTGTACAGCATTGTCAGAGGGTCAGTATGGAGGGAGTGCAGCATTGTCAGAGTATCAGTGTGGAGGGAGTGCAGCATTGTCAGAGTATCAGTGAGGAGGGGGTGCAGCATTGTCAGAGGGTCAGTGTGGAGGGAGTGCAGCATTGTCAGAGGGTCATTATGGAGGGAGTGCAGCATTGTCAGAGGGTCAATGTGGAGGGAGTGCAGCTTTGTCAGAGGGTCAGTGTGGAGGGAGTGCAGCATTGTCAGAGGGTCAGTGTGGAGGGAGTGCTGCAATGTCAGAGGGTCAGTGTGGAGGGTGTGCAGCTTTGTCAGAGGATCAGTGTGGAGGGGGTGCAGCATTGTCAGAGGATCAGTGTGGAGGGAGTGCAGCATTGTGAGAGGATCAGTATGGAGGGTGTACAGCATTGTCAGAGGGTCAGTATGGAGGGAGTGCAGCATTGTCAGAGTATCAGTGTGGAGGGAGTGCAGCATTGTCAGAGGGTCAGTGTGGACGGAGTGCAGCATTGTCAGAGTATCAGTGAGGAGGGAGTGCAGCATTGTCAGAGGATCAGTGTGGAGGAAGTGCAGCATTGTCAGAGGATCAGTGTGGAGGGAGTGCTGCATTGTCAGAGGGTCAGTGTGGACGGAGTGCAGCATTGTCAGAGGATCAGTGTGAAGGGAGTGCAGCATTGTCAGAGGGTCAGTATGGAGGGTGTACAGCATTGTCAGAGTATCAGTGTGGAGGGAGTGCAGCATTGTCAGAGGGTCAGTGTGGAGGGAGTGCAGCATTGTCAGAGGGTCAGTGTGGAGGGAGTGCAGCATTGTCAGAGGATCAGTGTGGAGGGAGTGCAGCATTGTCAGAGGGTCAGGATGGAGGGTGTGCAGCATTGTCAGAGGATCAGTGTGGAAGGAGTGCAGCATTGTCAGAGGGTCAGGATGGAGGGAGTGCAGCATTGTCAGATGGTCAGTGTGGAGGGAGTGCAGCATTGTCAGAGGATCAGAGTGGAGGGAGTGCAGCATTTTCAGAGGATCAGTGTGGAGGGAGTGCAGCATTGTCAGAGGATCAGAGTGGAGGGAGTGCAGCATTGTCAGAGGATCAGTGTGGAGGTAGTGCAGCATTGTCAGAGTATCAGTGTGGAGGGAGTGCAGCATTGTCAGAGGATCAGAGTGGAGGGAGTGCAGCAGTGTCAGAGGATCAGAGTGGAGGGAGTGCAGCATTGTCAGAGGATCAGAGTGGAGGGAGTGCAGCATTTTCAGAGGATCAGTGTGGAGGGAGTGCAGCATTGTCAGAGGCTCAGAGTGGAGGGAGTGCAGCATTGTCAGAGGATCAGTGTGGACGGAGTGCAGCATTGTCAGAGCATCAGTGTGGAGGGAGTGCAGTATTGTCAGAGGGTCAGTGTGGAGGGAGTGCAGCATTGTGAGAGGATCAGTGTGGAGGGAGTGCAGCACTGTCAGAGGATCAGTATGGAGGGAGTGCAGCATTGTCAGAGGGTCAGTGTGGAGGGAGTGCAGCATTGTCAGAGGATCAGTGTGGAGGGAGTGCAGCATTGTCAGAGGGTCAGTGTGGAGAGAGGGTCAGTGTGGAGGGAGTGCAGCATTGTCAGAGGATCAGAGTGGAGGGAGTGCAGCATTTTCAGAGGATCAGTGTGGAGGGAGTGCAGCATTTTCAGAGGATCAGTGTGGAGGGAGTGCAGCATTGTCAGAGGATCAGAGTGGAGGGAGTGCAGCATTGTCAGAGGATCAGTGTGGAGGGAGTGCAGCATTGTCAGAGTATCAGTGTGGAGGGAGTGCAGCATTGTCAGAGGATCAGAGTGGAGGGAGTACAGCATTGTCAGAGGATCAGAGTGGAGGCAGTGCAGCATTTTCAGAGGATCAGTGTGGAGGGAGTGCAGCATTTACAGAGGATCAGAGTGGAGGGAGTGCAGCATTGTCAGAGGATCAGTGTGGAGGGAGTGCAGCATTGTCAGAGGATCAGTGTGGAGTGAGTGCAGCATTGTCAGCGGATCAGTGTGGAGGGAGTGCAGCACTGTCAGAGGTTCAGTATGGAGGGAGTGCAGCATTGTCAGAGGGTCAGTGTGGAGGGAGTGCAGCATTGTCAGCGGATCAGTGTGGAGGGAGTGCAGCACTGTCAGAGGTTCAGTATGGAGGGAGTGCAGCATTGTCAGAGGGTCAGTGTGGAGGGAGTGCAGCATTGTCAGAGGATCAGTGTGGAGGGAGTGCAGCATTGTCAGAGGGTCAGTGTGGAGGGAGTGCAGCATTGTCAGAGGATCAGTGTGGAGGGAGTGCAGCATTGTCAGAGGGTCAGTGTGGAGGGAGTGCAGCATTTCTCAGAGAGTCAGTGTGGAGGGAGTGCAGCATTTTCAGAGGGTCAGTGTGGAGGGAGTGCTGCATTGTCAGAACGTCAGGATGGAGGGATTGCTGTGCAGGGAGAGGGTCAGTAATGATGAAGTTCGCACTGTCTGACGGTCAGTACTAATGGATCGCCACGCTTTCAGAGTGTCGCACTGTGAGAGGGTTACTACTGAGGGAGCGCTGCACTGTGAAAGGGTTAGAACTGAGGGAGCAACGCCCTCTGAGGAGATGAGTACTGAGGGATCACCGCGCTGTGAGGGGTCAGTACTGAGGGAGTGCCATGCTATCTGTCGGACAATCTGTACCGAGTGATTGCTGCATTGCCAGCGGGTCAGTACTGAGAGAGTGATTCACACTCAAAGGGGCATTACTGAGGGAGAGCTACACGGTCAGTGTGTCAGTTCTGAGGGAGTGTTGTTTCAGGGGGTCAGTACTGAGGGAGTGCTGCACTGTCAGAGGGTCTGTACTGAGGGAGTGCTGCACTGCCAAAGGGTCAGTACTGAGGGAGTGCTGCACTGCCAAAGGGTCAGTACTGAGGCATTGCTGGACTATCAGAAGTGCAGGAATGAGGCAGTGCCGCACTGTCAGATTGTCAGTACTGAGGGAGTTCTGCTCTGCCGGAGGGTTGGTACTGAGAAAATGCCACGTTATCGGAGGGTCAGTACCGAGGGAGTGCTGCACTGTAAGGGCAGCTGTATTGAGGGAGTGCCACATTGTCAGAGGGTCAGTACTGAGGGGATGCCACACTGTATGAGTGTCAGTACTGAGGGAGTGCTGCACTGTGGAAATGTTAGTACAAAGAGAGTGCTGCAGAGTCAGAGGGTCAGTACTGAGGGAAAGCTGTTGTGTCAGAGCGTCATTTCTGAGGGAGTGCTGCAGGGTCAAAGGAGCAGTGCTGAGGGAGAGCTGCATTGTCAGAGGGTCAGTACTGAGGGAGCGCTGCACTGTCAGAGGATATAGAACATAGAACATAGAACAATACAGCACAAAACAGGCCCTTCGGCCCACAATGTTGTGCCGAACATTTGTCTTAGCTTAAGCACCCATCCATGTATCTATCCAATTGCCACTTAAAGGTCACCAATGATTCTGACTCTACCACTCCCACAGGCAGCGCATTCCATGCCCCCACCACTCTCTGGGTAAAGAACCCACCCTGACATCTCCCCTATACCTTCCACCTTTCACCTTAAATTTAGGTCCCCTTGTAACACTCTGTTGTACCCGGGGAAAAAGTCTCTGACTGTCGACTCTATCGATTCCCCTGATCATCTTCTAAACCTCTATCAAGTCACCCCTCATCCTTCTCCGTTCCAACTAGAAAAGGCCTAGCACTCTCAACCTATCCTTGTACGACCTATTCTCCATTCCAGGCAACATCCTGGTAAATCTTCTCTGCGCCCTCTCCAAAGCTTCCACATATTTCCTAAAGTGAGGCGGCCAGCACTGCATACAGTACTCCAAATGTGGCCTAACCAAAGTCCTGTACAGCTGTAATATCACTTCACGACTCTTGAATTCAATCCCTCTGCTAATGAACGCTAATACACACCATAGGCCTTCTTACAAGCTCTATCCACGTGAGTGGCAACTTTCAAAGATCTATGAACATAGACCCCAAGATCCCTCTGCTCCTCCACCTTACTAAGAACCCTACCGTTAACCCTGTATTCCGCATTCTTATTTGTCTTTCCAAAATGGACTACCTCACACTTGGCAGGGTAGAACTCCATCTGCCACTCCTCAGCCCAGCTCTGCATCATATCCAAGTCCCTTTGCAGCCAACAGGGCTGAGGCTTATTCCTCAGCTTCCGTCTGCTCATCCCAAATGAGTCCCACTGCCCCACACTCAGCACAGTCATGTGTTCCTTATTTCTGAGCTTCCTAATGCTATTCCACATCCAGAATGACATCCCACACTCTTCCAAATCGTATTGCAGGCTATTTGTCTGGGAACGAGGAGTGCTAAGAGAGGAAATAAAAATCTGAAAGGACTTTACAGTGACATAAAGGGTGAATTGATAATGAGAGAAAGAGAAGGTTGTGGAACACAGTGAAAAGTTGTGCATGGACCCAGAGGCTACAGTGAATGGATGCATTTTGTCAATGCTCATTGGGACAGGGACGGTATGAAATCGTGGAGATGCTCTGTGATACAATTAAATGAATTAGCATTTTTAGAGAGAGATGGTTCTGAGTGGTCTGGCCTTCTTACAAACCAGTAAATCTTCAAAGACGGTGGTAATGTATCTCAGTTTACTGAATGAGGTGATGGAGGAAGTAGCAGGGACACTTGCAAACATTTTCAAATCCCCTCTGGCCACAGGAGAGGTGTCGTCGGACTGACCATGTGGTCCTGTTATTCAAGAAGGAACATGGAATATACCAGGCAGCTACAGGCCAGTCAGGCTAATATCGTGGGTGGGACGTCTGTTGGAAGCAATTTTGGGAGATAGAATTCATCAGCATTTACAGAGACTGGAGTTCATGATGAACAGTCAGAATGGTTGTGTTGAGGGGAGCTCAGGTCTGACCAATGGGATTGAACTTTTTAAGGAGGTGACCAGCTGTGTAAATAAGGGCAATACCTTCCTGTCGTCTGCTTGGTGGTCAGTAAGGCTTTTATCAGGACCCATACTGGAAACTGATAGTGAACATAAAAACTCAAGATCCAAGGAATTTGGCGCAGAATGCTGAGTGGCAGGAAGCAGACAGTGATGGCCCAGTTAGAAATCTCTGTCTGTTCATGTCTCACTGTTGGGGACTTGCTGATGTGGTTGTTAGAAAAGATTTAGATTTCAATGGTGGAGGGTTAATCATTGGGTTCATGAATGATATGAAGATTGGTTGGGTGATAAATACTGAGGATGATAGCCTTAGGTTACAGAAGGATGGAGATGGCCTTGTCAGATGGACCGATCAGTGACAACGGGTGAGGTGCCTGAAGACTGGAGGGTGATTAATGATGGACCATTATTGAAGTAAAGCTGCAAGGAACAGCCATTGAACAAATGGAGCTGTGAGCCTGATGGCAGTGGTGGGTAAGCTGTTGGAGGGCATTCTGAGAGACAACTTACATGCATTTGGAAAAGCAAGAATTGATTAGGGATGGTCAGCTTGGCTTTGTTTGTGGAAATGATGTGTCCAGCTTGATAGAGCTTTTGAAGGGATGACCATGGAGAGAGATGAGAAGGTTTCACATGGGAGACTCTTAGTAAAAGGTTAGATGAGATGGCATCCAGGGAGAGAGGACAGCACGGTGCCTCAGTGGTTTGATTCTAACTCCCGGTGACTGTCTGTGTGGAGTTTACACATTCTCTCTGTATCTGTGCGGGTTCCCTCATGGTGATCCAGTTTCCTCCCACCGTCCAAAGATGCCATTGGAATTGCAGCATTACAGGGATAGAGTAGAGGATGTGTGTCTGGGTGGGATGCTGTTCAGACAGTCAGTGTGGAGCCAATGGACAGAATGGCTTGCTTCTACACTGTAGGAATTCTAAAATTAATCCAGAGAGACATGTAATGTTCTGGGGACCTGGACTCCAATCTTGGACAGGGGTGGAAGTGGGTCCTTACAGTCTGAAGGGGTTTGAACACAATCTGAGGGGGGAGCTGGGCTGACCCCTGAGCCCTGAAGTGTTGAGGATGTGAATGTTTTGTGGAGCTCCTGTCTCAGGGGCTTTGGGGGTTAAACACAACAAAGTGATGAATTCTTTGGTATTGAGGGAGCACTTTCTGAGTTATTGAGGGAGCACTTCCTGAGGTATTGAGGGAGCACTATCTGAGGTACTGAGGGACCATTTTTCTGAAGTATTGAGGGAGCACTTTCTGAGGTATTGAGGAAGCACTTTCTGAGGTATTGATGGAGCAATTTCTGAGGTATTGAGGGAGTACTATCTGAGGAACTGAGGGGAAACTATCTGAGGTACTGAGTGAGCACTTTCTGAGGTATTGAGGGAGCACTACCTGAGGTACGGAGGGAGAAATATCTGAGGTACTGAGGGAGCACTTTCTGAGGTATTGCGGAAGCACTTTCTGAGGTATTGAGGAAGCACGTTCTGAGGTACAGAGGGAGAATTATCTGAGGTACTGAGGGAGCACTTTCTGAGGTATTGAGGGAGCACTATCTGAGGCATTGAGCACTATCTGAGGCACTGATGGAGCACTTTCAGAGGTATTGAGGGAGCACTTTCTGAGGTACTGAGGGAGAAGTATCTGAGGTACTGAGGGAGAACGATCTGAGGTACTGAGGGAGCACTTTCTGAGGTATTGAGTGAGCACTTTCTGACGTACTGAGGAAGCACTATCTGAGGTACTGAGGGAGTAGTATCTGAGGTATTGAGGGAGCACTATCTGAGGTATTGAGGGAGCACTATCTGATGAATTGTGGGAGAACTATCTGAGGTATTGAGCGAGCACTTTCTGAGGTATTGAGGGAGCATTATCTGAGGTATTGAGGGAGCACTTTCTGAGGTACTGAGGGATCAGTTTCTGAGGTATTGAGGTAGCAATTTCTGAGGTATTGAGGAAGCACTTTCTGAGGTATTGATGGAGCAATTTCTGAGGTATTGAGGGAGCACTATCTGAGGTACTGAGGGAGCACTTTCTGAGGTATTGAGGGAGCACTATCTGAGTTACTGAGGGAGCAAGTTCTGAGGTATTGAGGAAGCACACTCTGAGGTACTGAGGGAGAACTATCTGAGGTATTGATGGAGCACAATCTGAGGTATTGAGGGAGCACTATCTGAGGAATTGTGGGAGAACTATCTGAGGTATTGAGCGAGCACTTTCTGAGGTATTGAGGGAGCATTATCTGATGTATTGAGGGAGCACTTTCTGAGGTACTGAGGGATCACTTTCTGAGGTATTGAGGTAGCACTTTCTGAGGTATTGAGGAAGCACTTTCTGAGGTATTGATGGAGCAATTTCTGAGGTATGGAGGAAGCACTTTCTGAGGTACTGATGGAGCACTTTCTGAGGTATTGTGGGTGCACTATCTGAGTTACTGAGGGAGCAAGTTCTGAGGTATTGAGGAAGCACACTCTGAGGTACTGAGGGAGAACTATCTGAGGTATTGATGGAGCACTTTCTGAGGTATTGAGGGAGCACTATCTGAGGTAATGAGGGAGCATTTTCTGAGGAATTTAGGAAGCACTTTCTGAGGCATTGAGGGAACAAAATCTGATGCATTGAGGAAGCACTTTATGAAGTATTGAGGGAGCACTTTCTGAGATATTGAGGAAGCACTTTCTGAGGTATTGAGGGAGCACTTTCTGAGGTACTGAGGGAGAAGTATCTGAGGTACTGAGGGAGAACTATCTGAGGTATTGATGGAGCACTTTCTGAGATATTGAGGAAGCACTTTCTGTGGTACTGAGGGAAAACTATCTGAGGTACTGAGGTAGCACTATCTGCGGTATTGAGGGAGCACTATCTGAGGCATTGAGGGAGCACTATCTGAGGTACTAAGGGATCACTTTCTGAGGTACTGATGGAGAACTATGTGAGGTACTGAGGGAGAAGTTTCGGAGGTACTGAGGGAGCACTTTCTGAGGTATTGAGGGGGCACTATCTGAAGTACTGAGGGATCACTTTCTGAGGTATTGAGGAAGCAGTCTCTGAGGTACTGAGGGAGAACTATCTGTGGTATTGATGGAGCACTTTCTGAGGAATAGAGGAAGCACTTTCTGAGGTACTGAGGGAGCACTTTCTGAGGTATTGAGGGAGCACTATCTGAGGTACTGAGGGAACAAGTTCTGAGGTATTGAGGAAGCACTCTCTGAGGTACTGAGGGAGAACTAACTGAGGTACTGAGGGAGCACTTTCTGAGGTATTAAGGGAGCACGATCTGAGGCATTGAGGGAGCAATATCTGAGGTACTGAGGGAGCACATTCTGAGGTATTTAGGGAGCACATTCTGAGGTAGTGAGTGAGAACTATCTGAGGTACTGAGGGAGAACTGAGGTACTGAGGGAGCAGTTTCTGAGGTATTGAGGGAGCACTTTCTGACGTACTGAGGAAGCACTATCTGAGGTTCTGAGCGAGTCCTATCTGAGGTACTGAGGGAGAACTATCTGAGGTACTGAGGGACCACTTTCTGAAGTATTGAGGGAGCACTTTCTGAGGTATTAAGTAAGCACTTTCTGAGTTACTGAGGGAGAACTATCTGCGGTACTGTTGGAGCAAGTTCTGAGGTATTGAGGGAGCACTATCTGAGGTACTGAGAGAGAACTATCTGAGGTATTGATGAAGCACTTTCGGAGGTATTGAGGGAGCACTATCTGAGGTACTGAGGGAGCACTTTCTGAGGTACAGAGGAAGCACTTTCTGAGGTATTGAGGGAGCACTATCTGAGGTATTGAGGAAGCACTTTCTGAGGTATTGAGGGAGCACTTTCTGAGGTATACAGGGAGCACTTTCTGAGGTACTGAGGGAGCACTTTCTGAGGTATTGAGGAAGCAATTTCTGAGGTATTGAGGAAGCACTTTCTGAGGTATTGAGGGCGCACTTTCTGAGGTACTGAGGGAGCACTTTCTGAGGTATTGAGGAAGCACTTTCTGAGGTATTGAGGGAGCACTTTCATAGGTATTGATGGAGCACTTTCTGAGGTATTGAGGGAGCACTATCTTAAGTACTGAGGTAGCACTTTCTCCGGTATTGAGGAAGCACTCTCTGAGGTACTGAGGGAGAACAATCTGTGGTGTTGATGGAGCATATTCTGAGGTATAGAGGAAGCACTTTCTGAGGTACTGAGGGAGCACTTTTTGAGGTATGGAGGGAGCACTATCTGAGGTACTGAGGGAACAAGTTCTGAGGTATTGAGGAAGCACTCTCTGTGGTACTGAGGGAGAACTATCCGAGGTACTTAGGGAGAACTATCTGTGGTGTTGATGGAGCACATTCTGAGGTATAGAGGAAGCACTCTCTGTGGTACTGAGGGAGAACTATCTGAGGTACTGAGGGAGAACTATCTGTGGTACTGAGGGAGCACTTTCTGAGGTCTTAAGGGAGCACTATTTGAGGTATTGAGGGAGCACTTTCTGAGGTACTGAGGGTGCACTTTCTGAGGAATTTAGGGAGCACTTCCTGAGGAACTGAGTGAGAACTATCTGAGGTACTGAGGGAGAAGTCTCTGAGGTACTGAGGGAGCAGTTTCTGAGGTATTGAGGGAGCACTTTCTGACGTACTGAGGAAGCACTAGCTGAGGTTCTGAGTGAGTGCTACCTGACGTACTGAGGGAGCACTTTCTGAGATATTGAGGGAGCACTTTCTGAGGTACTGCGGGAGCACTATCTGAGGTATTGAGGGAGAACTATCTGAGGTATTGTAGGGCACTATCTGAGGCATTGTGGGAGAACGATCTGAGGTATTGAGGGAGCACTTTCAGAGGTATTGAGGGAGAACTATCTGAGGTATTGAGGAGCACTATCTGAGGTTTAGAGCGAGCACTTTCAGAGGTTTTGAGGGAGAACTATCTGAGGTATTGTAGGGCACTATCTGAGGCATTGTGGGAGAACGATCTGAGGTATTGAGGGAGCACTTTCAGAGGTATTGAGGGAGAACTATCTGAGGTATTGAGGAGCACTATCTGAGGTTTAGAGCGAGCACTTTCAGAGGTTTTGAGGGAGAACTATCTGAGGTATTGAAGGAGAACTATCTTAGGTATTGAGGGAGCACTCTCTGAGTTATTGATGGAGCACTTTCTGAGGTATTGAGGTAGCACCTTCTGAGGTACTGAGGGGACACTTTCTGAGGTACTGATGGAGAACTATGTGAGGTACTGAGGGAGAAGTTTCGGAGGTACTGAGGGAGCAATTTCTGAGGTATTGAGGGAGCACTTTCTAATATACTAAGGAAGCAATATCTGAGGTCGTGAGCGAGTACTATCTGAGGTACTGAGGGAGCACTTTCTGAGGTATTGAGGGGGCACTATCTGAAGTACTGAGGGATCACTTTCTGAGGTATTGAGGAAGCAGTCTCTGAGGTACTGAGGGAGAGCTATCTGTGGTATTGATGGAGCACTTTCTGAGGTATAGAGGAAGCACTTTCTGAGGTACTGAGGGAGCACTTTCTGAGGTATTGAGGGAGCACTATCTGAGGTACTGAGGGAACAAGTTCTAAGGTATTGAAGAAGCACTCTCTGAGGTACTGAGGGAGAACTATCTGAGGTACTGAGGGAGCACTTTCTGAGGTATTAAGGGAGCACTATCTGAGGCATTGAGGGAGCAATATCTGAGGTACTGAGGGAGCACATTCTGCGGTATTTAGGGAGCACATTCTGAGGTAGTGAGTGAGAACTATCTGAGGTACTGAGGGAGAACTGAGGTACTGAGGGAGCAGTTTCTGAGGTATTGAGGGAGCACTTTCTGACGTACTGAGGAAGCACTATCTGAGGTTCTGAGCGAGTCCTATCTGAGGTACTGAGGGAGAACTATCTGAGGTACTGAGGGACCACTTTCTGAAGTATTGAGGGAGCACTTTCTGAGGTATTAAGTAAGCACTTTCTGAGTTACTGAGGGAGAACTATCTGCGGTACTGAGGGAGCAAGTTCTGAGGTATTGAGGGAGCACTATCTGAGGTACTGAGAGAGAATTATCTGAGGTATTGATGGAGCACTTTCTGAGGTATTGAGGGAGCACTATCTGAGGTACTGAGGGAGCACTTTCTGAGGTACAGAGGAAGCACTTTCTGAGGTATTGAGGGAGCACTATCTGAGGTATTGAGGAAGCACTTTCTGAGGTATTGAGGGAGCACTTTCTGAGGTATAGAGGGAGCACTTTCTGAGGTATTGAGGAAGCAATTTCTGAGGTATTGAGGAAACACTTTCTGAGGTATTGAGGGCGCACTTTCTGAGGTACTGAGCGAGCACTTTCTGAGGTATTGAGGAAGCACTTTCTGAGGTATTGAGGGAGCACTTTCATAGGTACTGATGGAGCACTTTCTGAGGTATTGAGGGAGCACTATCTTAAGTACTGAGGGAGCACTTTCTCCTGTATTGAGGAAGCACTCTCTGAGGTACTGAGGGAGAACTATCTGTGGTGTTGATGGAGCACATTCTGAGGTATAGAGGAAGCACTTTCTGAGGTACTGAGGGAGCACTTTTTGAGGTATGGAGGGAGCACTATCTGAGGTACTGAGGGAACAAGTACTGAGGTATTGAGGAAGCACTCTCTGTGGTACTGAGGGAGAACTATCTGAGGTACTGAGGGAGAACTATCTGTGGTACTGAGGGAGCACTTTCTGAGGTCTTAAGGGAGCACTACCTGAGGTATTGAGGGAGCAATATCTGAGGTACTGAGGGAGCACTTTCTGAGGTATTTAGGGAGCACTTCCTGAGGAACTGAGTGAGAACTATCTGAGGTACTGAGGGAGAAGTCTCTGAGGTACTGAGGGAGCAGTTTCTGAGGTATTGAGGGAGCACTTTCTGACGTACTGAGGAAGCACTAGCTGAGGTTCTGAGTGAGTGCTACCTGAGGTACTGAGGGAGCACTTTCTGAGGTATTGAGGGAGCACTTTCTGAGGTATTGCGGGAGCACTATCTGAGGTATTGAGGGAGAACTATCTGAGGTATTGTAGGGCACTATCTGAGGCATTGTGGGAGAACGATCTGAGGTATTGAGGGAGCACTTTCAGAGGTATTGAGGGAGAACTATCTGAGGTATTGAGGAGCACTGTCTGAGGTTTTGAGCGAGCACTTTCAGAGGTTTTGAGGGAGAACTATCTGAGGTATTGAAGGAGAACTATCTTAGGTATTGAGGGAGCACTCTCTGAGTTATTGATGGAGCACTTTCTGAGGTATTGAGGAAGCACTTTCTGAGGTACTGAGGGGACACTTTCTGAGGTATTGAGGGAGCACTATCTGACGAACTGAGGAAACACTATCAGAGGGACTGATGGAGAACTATCTGAGGTATTGATGGAGCACTTTCTGAGGTATTGAGGGAGCACTTTCTGAGGTATTGAGGGAGCACTATCTGACGTACTGAGGAAACACTATCAGAGGTACTGATGGAGAACTATCTGAGGTACTGATGGAACACTCTCTGAGGTATTGAGGGAGCACTTTCGAGGTATTGAGGGAGAACTACTGAGGTATTGAGGAAGCACTTTTTGAGGAACTGAGGAAGTACTATCTGAGGTATTGAGGGAGCACCTTCTGAGGTACTGAGGAAGCATTATCTGAGGTACTGAGGGAGCACTATCTGAGGTACTGAGGGAGAACTATCTGAGATACTGAGGGACCTGTTTCTCATGTATTGAGGGAGCACTTTCTGAGGTATTGAGGCACCACAAAATGAGGTATTGAGGAAGCACTTTCTGAGGTATTGAGGGAGCACTTTCTGAGGTACTGAGGGAGCACTATCTGAGGTATTGAGGAAGCACTTTCTGAGGTATTGAGGAAGCACTTTCTGAGGTATTGAGGAAGCACTTTCTGAGGTACTGAGGGAGCACTTTCTGAGGTATTAAGGGAGCACTATCTGAGGTACTGAGGTTGCACATTCTGAGGTATTGAGGAAGCACTTTCTGAGGTATTGAGGAAGCACCTTCTGAGGTACTGAGGGAGCACTTTCTGAGGTATTGAGGGAGCACTATCTGAGGTACTGAGGGAGCAAGTTCTGAGGCATTGAGGAAGCACACTCTGAGGTACTGAGGGACAAATATCTGAGGTATTGATGGAGCACTTGCTGAGGTACTGATGGAGCACTCTCTGAGGTACTGAGGGAGCACTTTCTGAGGTATTGAGGAAGCACTTTCTGAGGTATTGAGGGAACACAATCTGATGTATTGAGGAAGCACTTTATGAGGTATTGAGGGAGCACTTTCTGAGGTATTGATGGAGCATTTTCTTAGGTATTGAGGAAGCACTTTCTGAAGTACTGAGGGAGCACTTTCTGAGGTATTGAGGGAGCATTTTCTGACGTACTGAGGAAGCACTAGCTGAGGTTCTCAGTGAGTACTACCTGAGGTATTGAGGGAGCAATATCTGAGGTACTGAGGGAGCACTTTCTGAGGTATATAGGGAGCACTTTCTGAGGTACAGAGTGAGAACTATCTCAGGTACTGAGGGAGAACTATCTGAGGTACTGAGGGAGCAGTTTCTGAGTTATTGAGGGAGCCCTTTCTGACGTACTGAGGAAGCACTAGCTGAGGTTCTGAGTTAGTACTATCTGAGGTACTGAGGGAGAACTATCTGAGGTATTGAGGGCGAACTATCTGAGGTATTGTGAGAGCACTATCTGAGGCATTGAGGGAGAACTATCTGAGGCATTGAGGGAGCACTTTCAGAGGTATTGAGGGAGAACTATCTGAGGTATTGAGCGAGCACTATCTGAGGCATTGAGGGAGAACTATCTGAGGTATTGAGCGAGCACTTTCAGAGGTTCTGTGGGAGAACTATCTGAGGTATGGAAGGAGAACTATCTTAGGTATTGAGGGAGCACTCTCTGAGGTATTGATGGAGCACTTTCTGAGGTATTGATGTAGCACTTTCTGAGGTACTGAGGGGACACTTTCTGAGGTATTGAGGGAGCACTATCTGACGTACTTAGGAAGCACTATCAGAGGTACTGATGGAGAACTATCTGAGGTATTGATGGAGCACTTTCTGATGTATTGAGGTAGCACTTTCTGAGGTACCGATGGAACACTCTCTGAGATATTGAGGGAGCACTTTCGAGGTATTGAGGGCGAACTACCTGAGGTATTGAGGGAGCACTTTCTGAGCTACTGAGGATGTACTATCTGAGGTATTGAGGGAGCACCTTCTGAGGTATTGAGGAAGAACTTTCTGAGGTATTGAGGGAGCACTTTCTCAGGTACTGAGGAAGCACTATCTGAGGTATTGAGGGAGCACCTTCTGAGGTACTGAGGAAGCATTATCTGAGGTACTGAGGGAGCAATATCTGAGGTACTGAGGGAGAACTATCTGAGGGACTGAGGGACCACTTTCTGAAGTATTGAGGGAGCTCTTTCTGAGGTATTGAGGCACCACTATCTGAGGTATTGAAGAAGCACTTTCTGATGTATTGCGGGAGCACTTTCTGAGGTATTGAGGCAGCACTATCTCAGGGACTGAGGGAGCACTTTCTGAGGTACTGATGGAGCACTTTCTGAAGTAATGCGGGAGCACTATCTGAGGTACTGAGTGATCAAGTTCTGAGGTATTGAGGAAGCACACTCTGAGGTACTGAGGGAGAACTCTCTGAGGTATCGATGGAGCACTTTCTGAGGTATTGAGGGAACACAATCTGATGTATTGAGGGAGAATTATCTGAGGTATTGAGGAAGCACTTTCTGAGGTATTGAGGGAACACAATCTGACGTACTGAGGAAGCACCAGCTGATGTTCTGAGTGAGTACTATCTGAGGTACTGAGGGAGCACTTTATGAGGTTTTGAGGGAGCACTTTCTGAGGTACTGAGGGAGAACTATCTGAGGTATTGAGGAAGCACTATCTGAGGTATTGTCAGAGCACTATCTGAGGCATTGAGGGAGAACTATCTGAGGTATTGAGGGAGCACTTTTAGAGGTATTGAGGGAGAAATATCTGAGGTATTGAGGGAGCACTAACTGAGGTATTGAGGGAGAACTATCTGAGGTATTGAGGAGCACTATCTGAGGTATTGAGGGAGAACTATCTGGGGTAGTGAGCGAGCACTTTCTGAGGTTTTCAGGGAGAACTATCTGAGGTATTGAAGGAGAACTATCTTAGGTATTGAGGGAGCACTCTCTGAGTTATTGATGGAGCACTTTCTGAGGTATTGACGTAGCACTTTCTGAGGTACTGAGGGGACACTTTCTGAGGTATTGAGGGAGCACTATCTGACGTACTGAGGAAGCATATTCAGAGGCACTGATGGAGATCTATCTGAGGTATTGATGGAGCACTTTCTGAGGTATTGAGGGAGCACTTTCTGAGGTACTGATGGAACACTCTCTGAGATATTGAGGGAGCACTTTCGAGGTATTGAGGGAGAACTACCTGAGGTATCGGGGGAGCACTTTCTGAGGTACTGAGGAAGCACTATCTGAGGTATTGAGGGAGCACCTTCTGAGGTACTGAGGAAGCATTATCTGAGGTAGTCAGGGAGAACTATCTGAGGAACTGAGGGACCACTTTCTGAGTTATTGAGGAAGCACTTTCTGTGGTATTGAGGGAGCACCTTGTGAGGTATGGAGGCACCACTATATGAGGTATTGAGGAAGCACTTTCTGAGGTATTGAGGGAGCACTTTTTGAGGTATTGAGGTAGCACTATCTGAGGTACTGAGGGAGCACTTTCTGAGGTACTGAGGAAGCACTTTCTGAGGTATTGAGGAAGGACTTTCTGAGGTATAGGGGAAGCACTTTCTGAAGTACTGAGGGAGCACTATCTGTGGTACTGAGGGAGCAGGTTCTGAGGTATTGAGGAATCACGCTCTGAGGTACTGAGGGACAACTATCTAAGGAATTAATGGAGCACTTTCTGAGGTACTGAGGGAGCACTATCTGAGGTACTGAGGGAGCACTTTCTGAGATATTGAGGAAACACTTTCTAAGGTATTGAGGGAACACAATCTGTTGTATTGAGGAATCACTTTATGAGGTAATGAGGAGCACTTTCTGAGGTATTGAGGGAGAACTATCTGAGGTACTGAGGGAGAACTATCTGTGGTATTGATGGAAAACTTTCTGAGGTATTGAAGGAGCACTTTCTGAAGTACTGAGGGAGCACTTTCTGAGGTATTGAGGGAGAACTATCTGAGGTATTGACGGAGCACTTTCAGAGGTATTGAGGGAGAACTATCTGAGGTATTGAGGAAGCACTATCTGAGGTATTGAGGGAGAACTATCTGAGGTATTGAGGAGCACTATCTGAGGTATTGAGGGAGAACTATCTGAGGTTTTGAGCGAGCACTTTCAGAGGTTTTGAGGGAGAACTATCTGAGGTATTGAAGGAGAACTATCTTAGGTATTGAAGGAGCACTTTCTGAAGTACTGAGGGAGCACTTTCTGAGGTATTGAGGGAGAACTATCTGAGGTATTGACGGAGCACTTTCAGAGGTATTGAGGGAGAACTATCTGAGGTATTGAGGGAGCACTATCTGAGGTATTGATGGAGCACTTTCTGAGGTATTGAGGTAGCACTTTCTGAGGTACTGAGGGTACACTTTCTGAGGTATTGAGGGAGCGCAATCTGACGTACTGAGGAAGCACTATCAGAGGTACTGAGGAAGCACTATCAGAGGTACTGATGGAGAACTATCTGAGGCATTGATGGAGCACTTACTGAGGTATTGAGGGAGCACTTTCTGAGGTACTGATGGAACACTCTCTGAGGTATTGATTGAGCACTTTCGAGGTATTGAGGGAGAACTACCTGAGGTATTGAGGGAGCACTTTCTGAGGTACTGAGGAAGCACTACCTGAAATATTGAGGGAGCACCTTCTGAGGTACTGAGGAAGCACTATCTGAGGTACTGAGGGAGCACCTTCTGAGGTACTGAGGGAGAACTATCTGAGGTACTGAGGGACCACTTTCTGAAGTATTGAGTGAGCGCTTTCTGAGGTATTGAGTGACCATTATCTGAGGTATTGAGGAAGCACTTTCTGAGGTATTGAGAGAGCACTTTCTGAGGTATTGAGGGAGCACTATCTGAGGTACTGAGGGAGCACTTTCTGAGGTATTGAGGAAGCACTTTCTGAGATATTGAGGAAGCACTTTCTGAGGTACTGAGGGAGCAATTTCTGAGGTATTGCGGGAGCACTATCTGAGATACTGAGGGAGCAATTTCTGAGGTACTGAGGGAGCACTTTCTGAGGTTCTGAGGGAGCACTATCTGAGGTACTGAGCAAGCACTTTCTGAGGTATTGAGGAATCACTTTCTGAGGTATTGAGGGAAAACAATCTGATGTATTGAGGAAGCACTTTATGAGGTATTGAGGGAGCATTTTCTGAGATATTGAGGGAGCACTATCTGAGGTACTGAGGGAGAACTATCTGTGGTATTGATGGAGCACTATCTGAGGTATTGAGGAAGCACCTTCTGAGGTACTGAGGAAACATTATCTGAGGTACTGAGGGAGCACTATCTGAGGTACTGAGGGAGAACTATCTGAGGTACTGAGGGACCACTTTTTGAAGTATTGAGGGAGCACTTTCTGAGGTATTGAGGCACCACTATCTGAGGTATTGAGGAAGCACTTTCTGAGGTATTGAGGGAGCACTTTCTGAGGTATTGAGGGAGCACTATCTGAGAGACTGAGGGAGCACTTTCTGAGGTACTGATGGAGCACTTTCTGAAGTAATGCGGGAGCACTATCTGAGGTACTGAGTGATCAGATTCTGAGGTATTGAGGAAGCACACTCTGAGGTACTGAGAGAGAACTCTCTGAGGTATCGATGGAGCACTTTCTGAGGTATTGAGGGAGCAATTTCTGAGGTACTGAGGAAGTACTACCTGAAGTATTGAGGGAGCACCATCTGAGGTACTGAGGAAGCACTATCTGAGGTACTGAGGGAGCACTTTCTGAGGTATTTCGGAAGCACTTTCTGAGGTATTGAGGAAGCACTTTCTGAGGCATTGAGGGAGCACTATCTGAGGTATTGAGGAAGCACTTTCTGAGGTATTGAGGAAGCACTTTCTGAGGTACTGAGGGAGCACTTTCTGAGGTATTGCGGGAGCACTATCTGTGATACTGAGGGAGCAATTTCTGAGGTACTGAGGGAGCACTTTCTGAGGTACTGAGGGAGCACTATCTGAGGTACTGAGCGAGCACTTTCTGAGGTATGAGGAATCACTTTCTGAGGTATTGAGGGAACACAATCTGATGTATTGAGGAAGCATTTTATGAGGTATTGAGGGAGCACTTTCTCAGATATTGAGCGTGCACTATCTGAGGTACTGAGGGAGCACTATCTGAGGTACTGAGCGAGCACTTTCTTAGGTATTGAGGGAGCACTTTCTGAGGTACTGAGGGAGCACTTACTGAGGTATTGAGAGAGCACTATCTGAAGTACTGAGGGAACAGGTTCTGAGGTATTAAGGGAGCACTATCTGAGGCATTGAGGAATCACTTTCTGAGGTATTGAGGGAACACAATCTGATGTATTGAGGAAGCAATTTATGAGGTATTGAGGGAGCACTTTCTGAGATATTGAGGGAGCACTATCTAAAGTACTGAGGGAGAACTATCTGTGGTATTAATGGAGCACTTTCTGAGGAATTGAGGAAGCACTTTCTAAGGTACTGAGGGAGCACTTTCTGATGTATTGAGGGAGCACTATCTGAGGTACTGATGGAACAATTCTGAGGTGTTGAGGAAGCACTATCTGAGGTACTGAGGGACAACTATCTGAGGTACTGAGGGAGAACTATCTGTGGTATTGATGGAGCACCTTCTGAGGTATTGAGGAAGCACTTTCTGAGGTACTTAGGGAGCACTTTCTGAGGTATTGAGGGAGGACTATCTGAGGTACTGAGGGAACAAGTTCTGAGGCATTGAGGAAGCACTCTCTGAGGTACTGAGGAAGAAATATCTGAGGTACTGTGGGAGAACTATCTGAGGTACTGAGGGAGCACTTTCTGAGGTATGAAGGGAGCACTATCTGAGGCATTGAGGGAGCAATATCTGAGGTACTGAGGGAGCACTTTCTGAGGTATTTAGAGAGCACTTTCTGAGGTACTGAGTGAGAACTATCTCAGGTACTGAGGGAAAACTCTCTGAGGTACTGAGGGAGCAGTTTCTGAGGTATTGAGGGAGCACTTTCTGACGTACTTCGGATGCACTAGCTGAGGTTCTGAGTGAGAACTATCTGAGGTACTGAGGGAGCACTTTCTGAGGTATTGAGGGAGCACTTTCTGAGGTATTCAGGGAACACTTTCTGGGGTATTGAGGGAGCACGCTCTGAGGTACTGAGGGAGCATTTTCTGAGGTATTGAGGAAGCACTCTCTGAGGTACTGAGGGAGAACTATCTGAGGTACTGAGGGAGCACTTTCTGAGGTATTGAGGGAGCACTTTCTGAGGTACTGAGGGAGAATTATCTGAGGTCCTGAGGGAGGACTTTCTTAGATATTGCGGGAGCACTTTCTGAGGTATTGAGGCAGCACTATCAGAGGTATTGAGGTAGCACTTTCTGAGGTACTGAGGGGACACTTTCTGAGGTATTGAGCGAGCACTTTCAGAGGTTTTGAGGGAGACCTATCTGAGGTATTGAAGGAGATCTATCTTAGGTATTGAGGGAGCTCTCTCTGAGGTATTGATGGAGCACTTTCTGAGGTATTGAGGTAGCACTTTCTGAGGTACTGAGGGTACACTTTCTGCGGTATTGAGGGAGCACTATCTGACGTACTGATGGATATCTATCTGAGGTATTGATGGAGCACTTTCTGAGGTATTGAGGGAGCACTTTCTGAGGTAATGATGGAACACTCTCTGAGGTCTTGAGGGAGCGCTTTCGAGGTATTGAGGGAGAACTACCTGAGGTATTCAGGGAGCAGTTTCTGAGGTACTGAGGAAGCACTATCTGAGGTATTGAGGGAGCACCTTCTGAGGTACTGAGGAAGCACTTTCTGAGGTACTGAGGGAGCACTTTCTGAGGTACTGAGGGAGAACTATCTGAGGTACTGAGGGACCACTTTCTGAAGTATTGAGGGAGCACTTTCTGAGGTATTGATGGACCACTATCTGAGGTATTGAGGAAGCACTTTCTGCGGTATTGAGGGCGCACTTTCTGAGGTTTTGAGGGAGCACTATCTGAGGTACTGAGGGCGCACTTTCTGAGGTATTGAGGAAGCACTTTCTGAGGTATTGAGGAAGCACTATCTGAGGTATTGAGGAAGCACTTTGTGAGGTATTGAGGATGCACTTTCTGAGGTACTGAGGGAGCTTTTTCTGAGGTATTGAGGGAGCACTATCTGAGGTACTGAGGGAGAACTTTCTGAGGTATTGTTCGAGCACTTTCTGAGGTATTGAGGGAGCATTATCTGAGGTACTGAGGGAGCACTTTCTGAGGTATTGAGGAAGCACTTTCTGAGGTATTGAGGGAATACAATCTGATGTATTGAGGAAGCACTTTATGAGGAATTGAGGGAGCACTTTCTGAGGTATTGAGGGAGCACTATCTGAGGTTCTGAGGGTGCACTTTCTGAGGTGTTGAGGAAGCACTTTCTGAGGTATTGAGGGAGCACTTTCGGAGGTATTTAGGGAGCACGATCTGAGGTACTGAGCGAGAACTATCTGAGGTACTGAGGGAGAACTATCTGAGGTACTGTGGGAGTACTTTCTGAGGTTTTGTGGAAGCACGTTCTGACGTACTGAGGAATCACTATCTGAGGTTCTGAGGGAGTAATATCTGAGGTACTGAGGGAGCACTATCTGAGGTATTGAGGGAGCACTTTCTGAGGTATTGAGGGAGCACTTTCTGAGGTACTGCTTTAGAACTATCTGAGGTATTGAGGGAGCACTATCTGAGGTAATGAGGGAGAACTATCTGAGGTACAGTGGAAGCACTTTCTGAGGTATTGAGGAAGCACATTCTGACGTACTGACGAAGCACTATCTGAGGTTCTGAGGGAGTACTATCCGAGGTACTGAGGGAGCACTATCTGAGGTATTGAGGGAGCACTTTCTGAGGTATTGAGGGAGCATTTTCTGAGGTACTGCGGGAGAACTATCTGAGGTATTGAGGGAGCACTATCTGAGGTACTGAGGGAGAACTATCTGAGGTATTGAGGGAGCACTATCTGAGGTATTGAGGAAGCACTTTCTGAGGTATTGAGGATGCACTTTCTGAGGTACTGAGTGAGCTTTTTCTGAGGTATTGAGGGAGCACTATCTGAGGTACTGAGGGAGCACTTTCTGAGGTATTGAGGAAGCACACTCTGAGGTACTGAGGGAGAACTATCTGAGGTAATGATGGAGCACTTTCTGAGGTATTGAGGGAACACAATCTGATGTATTGAGGAAGCACTTTATGAGGTATTGAGGGAGCACTTTCTGAGGTATTGAGGGAGCACTTTCGGAGGTATTTAGGGAGAACTATCTGAGGTACTGAGGGAGAACTATCTGAGGTATTGAGGGAGCACTATCTGAGGTACTGAGGGAGAACTATCTGAGGTATTGAGGGAGCACTTTCTGAGGTATTGAGGAAGCACTATCTGAGGTACTGCGGGAGAACTATCTGAGGTATTGAGGGAGCACTATCTGAGGTACTGAGGGAGAACTATCTGAGATATTGAGGGAGCACTGTCTGAGGCATTGACGGAGAACTATCTGAGGTATTGAAGGAGAACTATCTGAGGTACTGAGGGAAACCTATCTGAGGTATTGAGGGAGCACTATCTAAGGCATTGACCGAGAACTATCTGAGGTATTGAGGGAGAACTATCTGAAGTGTTGAGGGAGTCCTTTCAGAGGTTTTGAGGGAGAACTATCTAACGTATTGTGGGAGAACTACCTTAGGTATTTAGGGAGCAGTTTCAGAGGTATTGTGGGAGCACTGTCTGAGGTATTGATGGAGCACTTTCTGAGGTATTGAGGGAGCACTTTGTGAGGAACTGAGGGGACACTTTCTGAGATATTAAGGGAGCACTTTCAGAGGTATTGAGGGAGAACTGTCAGAGGTATTGAGCGAGCACTTTCTGAGGTATGGAGGGAGCACCTTCTGAGGTACTGAGGAAGCACTATCTGAGGTATTGAGGGAGCACTACCTGAGGTACTGAGGGAGAACTATCTGAGGTACTGAGGGAAAACTATCTGAGGTATTGTGGGAGCACTTTCTGAGGTACTGAGGGAGAACTATCTGATGTACTGAGGAAGCACTATCTGAGGTTCTGAGGGAGTACTATCTGAGTTACTGAGGGAGAACTATCTGAGGTATTGAGAAAGCACTTTCTGAGTTTTGAGGGAGCACTTTCTGAGGTACCGCGGGAGCACTTTCAGAGGTATTGAGGGAGAGCTATCTGAGGTATTTAGGGAGCACGATCTGAGGTATTGAGGGAGAACTATCTGAGGTATTCAGGGAGCAATATCTGAGGTACTGAGGGAGAACTATCTGAGGTATTGAGGGAGCACTATCTGCGGCATTGACGGAGAACTATCTGAGGTATTGAGGGAGCACTTTCAGAGGTTTTGAAGCAGAACTATCTGACGTATTGTGTGATGACTATCTTAGGTATTTAGGGAGCAGTTTCAGAGGTATTGAGTGAGCACTGTCTGAGGTACTGAGGAAGCACTATGTGAGGTACTGAGGGAGAACTATCTGAGGTATTGATGGAGCACTTTCTGAGGTATTGAGGGAGCACTTTCTGAGGTACTGAGGGGACACTTTCTGAGGTATTAAGGGAGCACTTTCTTAGATATTGCGGGAGCACTATCTGAGGTATTGAGGAAGCACTTTCTGAGGTATTGAGGGAGAAGTATCTGAGGTACTGAGGGAGCACGTTCTGAGTTATTGAGGGAGCACTATCTGAGTTACTGAGGGAGAACTAT